>NW_028301608.1:117235502-117540252 GCF_987345545.1 Pholcus phalangioides | reverse complement strand
GAAAAACCATCCGCTGTCGTATAAACTGGGAATGTTGCCAATAATTTGCAGTAGTTCAACTATTCTCTTAAATTCGGTAAAGTTGTTGTGCAGACATAATTAACCAATTTCTAAGTTCGGCATTTGACCTCACAAGGGAAGGGCTGACATGGGAACGGACCTGGAACAATTACCATAAAATTTTTTTGGGGGGGGGGCAGATGCGGATTAAAATCAGTTGAGGCCCGGACGCAAAAGTAAATACTGGACCCCTTAAATTAGAAAGAAGTGTAATGTTTGGGTTTTATGCGGCCCAGGGTGTGCGCCTTGTGCGTCCGTCCGTCCTTAAATCCCCCTCCTACTTGGACCCGCCAGACATCCCAGCCTACGGGATATGAGGGTATGAGGATATGCCCAGTCAACAAAATTTAAACAACAGATATTCACTGACTAGCCAAGCGCCTCTCGAACTTGGTCTCACACCCTCCCCCGTTCCCCAATTCTTGCTTTGCCCTCAGTGGAGAAAACGGTTGAGGCTGTCAAAGAGAAATGAGAAAAAGTGATTTCCGCCGTGAAAGTGAGAGCCGCTCTTAGGAGTGTGCGACAGCAGCGGTCGCACTGGGCACCGTGCTTTGTGTGGCCCCCGTACTCACGGTAAACTCAAGAAAGGAGTGAGAGTCCTGCGTTTGAAATTGCAAACAATTGCAAACATTAACTGACTCGTATAAACACCTGCTTGATTTCTAAAGGAAGTACACGTGAAAGAATACTAAAATAATCTGATGTCATGGGGCCTCTAAAATCTCCAAGAACCCTGGTTAAAAACCTCTTCTCTAAATAATCAATGAACAATTAATAGTTATAGCACATTATTTGAATATAGAGTTTGTGTGTTTCGGTGCATAATTTCGAGCAAATTTATTGAAAAGAGTGATTTCAGAAACAAAATTGCGAATTTTTACAATGGTCGAAATATTTCTAAAATTTTATTTCGATTTTTTTATTCGATATGAAATTGCAAGAAAATATCGTGAAAATTACGCCATTAGAAAAATTTCTTCTAATTAAATGGAATCCCTCTCCAAAACAAGTTATTCAGTTGTTCTATTACATTATCAGTGAAAAAAGAAGAGGGGAGAAAGATAGAGAAGGGCGAATATAAGAAAGCGGGGAAAAAAAACTGCGCAGTTATACCTGATGGCCCATACAAACGCTCAGTTATACCTGCGCAGGCATAACTGCACAGTTATACCGAATCGAAAAACCATTCCCTTCAGGTCGCCTGTGCAGGTCAACTGACGGCCCCTACACACGCTCAGTTATGCCTGCACAGTTGGCCTGTACAGGCATAACTGCGCAGGCATAACTGAACGGTTCGATGCATCCACACCATTCAGTTATACCTGTGCAGGCGAAGCTTCTGGAACCGGTTCTAGGCAATCTGTGGGGATATTTTCGTTCTTCGATCTCTGTCTTCGCGATCTTTTGATCAGTTCGGATTTTTTCATAGTCTATAAAGTTCGACATTTTCTAGTATGATTTCCACAGATGATGCTTTGGGTGTAGTTATATTGGTTACGTCACTGAAAGTTATTAACTCAAAAAAAAAGAAAAAAACGGGTAACGTGGTACAAAGATTGGTTTAAAAAAAGGCAACAATATTCGCACGTTAAATTATTACAGGAATTGAGATTTGCACCAAAAGATTGCCATAATTTTCTCAGAATGGATCAAGATACCTACTCAAAGCTTCTTTTTTTTCAATTCCTTTCGGAAATTGCTTCGCAAACTGTTTATTTTTTTAACAACACTCTCTTTTCGCTAGAGGATCTATTTCTCTCATTTTCCACACCAATCTCTCATAACTATCATCTTTCTTAATTTTGTTATTTGTTATGGCAAACTTTAGTTTTCACCTGCCACAAGCATTTCTTATTCCTATACATTTCAATGAAGTCTTCCAAACATTCGCGCTGCCCGTTTCGAAGATCGCTCGTCATTATAAACCTCGAGTCGTGAAAACTAACTAAACTGAATTCTGGTGGAGTGTTGAAATCGGTGTTTCCCAAAGTAGGACTATTCTGGCTATGAATGGACACAAGGGGGTGATGGGGGGACGAGAGGAAAACATCAGTTTTCGAAAACTCAGACCATTTTACCAAGGAAGCCTTTGTAAATATGGGCCTTGGGCAAAAAAAAAAAAAAAAAAAGAAAAGAAAACTAATATTGCACACAGGAATTCGTACTTGTTTCACCAGAGCTAAAGTGTTTTTTTCTGCCTTTGAATGTGCACTGTACATTCCAGATGTATTGTAACTGTAAATTGATCGGTAAAGCCTACTGTCACAGATCTCCACACCATCTGGGGTCCTGCATCCCCGGGGGCTGGTTTTACTAATGAATATTGTCATTATTCGAGCCATTTCCCCCAACCCCCACAAAGATGGGATTGGGATCAGGATTCTGGTTTCAGAGCCCGAGATGATTCCAATCATTCTTTTTTCTCACGTTAAAAAATTCACTATAGTGGCGGCTCGGCAAAGAGAATAGCCTCTGTGCCCTGCGGCAGGATGTGGGTGGGAAGGGGCAGGGGGTGACGCTCAAGAGCCGCGACGCACACTTTGAGGAAGATTGCTGTAACGGAAGATGTTTTTTGAATCTACACCATAAGTACAATAATGTATTTTTATGTTACTAAAACCTCTCATAATGACCGATTTTCATGACTTGAGTAAAAGGCACTACTGCCCACTCATGGTTATCAAGAATGCTATCCATATCTACAGTGATTATGACAATACGTATAGGCAATAAAAGAGAAATTTTGGTATTACAATCGACGCCCGATATAACGACCCCTTCGTCCCGTCGAGAATGGACGTTATATTTGGAGCAAGGTCGTAGCGAGGGGGAGACTTGGGGATGTAGTCGGGCCTGATTGGGACGGTCGTTATATAAGTAAAACATAAAACATTTGGGACTTACCCTACCAGTCTTTGTCGCTATAACGTGAATGATCGCTATAGCGTGAAATTGTCATAACGAGCGTCGACTGTATCTTCGAAAACAAGCATCGTTTCTCCTCTGAATATACAGATAGGGGATACATGCTCCTTCAGCATCGTATGATAGCATTTTCTTCTCGCGATAGCGTCGATTTAAAAAAATAATTTTTTTGACTTGAAAATTTTTATGGTAACTTACGTAGTGTTTTACCTTGAAAGAAAACTGCATTTTCACTGCATTTTCAACTTCGACTCTCTAGTGCCAACTCTTAAGGGCCCTACACACGCTCAGTTATACCTGCACAGTTGGCCTGTACAGGTATAACTTGCCTTATATACAGGAAAATTTGGTCTTCCATTCCTCAAAAACATTTCTTCAGTGATTCGATTCCATCAGTTTGATCATTTCTCTACTGTCACCCTACTTAAATGTCGTAAAAATAAACCCATCTCGTCCCCCCCCCCCCCTCACGCTCCTGCCTTCTTCTGCTCTGTTTATTCACGTCCGCCTTTTCTGACTCCAACAGCCCTCCCAGAATTGTGTCCTCCGGCTTTCAACACTGCGGTCCTTCTTTGTCCACTTTCTCTGATGTCCACTATCTGTGACTGATTTAAGAAGAATGTCCTCTCCCCCTTCCCACAAGACTTCTCCAACACCCTTCCCCCGGGACAGCACCAAATTTTTTTTATAATGTTATTTTCTGAGTCACCCGTTTTCCCTTTTTCTCAAAGACAGTCATAAAAATCATCCCCTCCCCCTAGGAAAAAAAGTTGATTTTGGCCCCACAGCATTTTTTTAGTTTCCTTCATATTGGGGTCCCAGTGCACGGCCGACTGGACATTCATGTTTAGTGGGCTATGCTTCTAGTTATGCTTTCCGAGGAAAACTAGTTGCGATGGAAGGTTTCCAGTCGAATAAAGGTACGCGCCTATACAGAGGTTTCACTGCACAACATATTTCCCACTAATTAGTGCGATCACCTCTGGATCGCTATTTTTGAGTGCAATAAAAGCCAGACGGTAACATTAAATAACGAAAAAAAAAAAAATTGAAGATTTCGTCTTTCTTGAAATAAGCGCTATACGGGCTTATGCACCACTCCTTTCCACGATAAAATTTAACTTCGCGTAGTTATTGATTTCTTGCATTCTACAAACAAAATACTTAAACATACTTGCTGAATGTTTGGAACAAATTCTGAACAGTTGAAACTTAGTCAGTTGACTGAAATTTTATGCAATAATGTTCATCGTCAAATTCTTCAAAATTCAATGTAAAAAAATACAAGTAAGGCATTAATATGCAAGAGCCCGCCCATCCGTTGAAAAGAATTATATATATATATACAAATACAAATACAACGCCACAACAGGCAGATTGCCCAACGAGATGGCTGACTAAGAACATCATGGATCCCCGAGCCCTACCTACTACTGCTACACCACACATGCACCCATACCATATATACGCCTATTTTTAATAACGTAAGTTGTTAAAAAAAATTTCCAATCTGTTTTCAAATTAGTTGTTTCTATTTATATTGTTGTTAAACTAATCAATGATTTTGTAGTATAAGAACACCACGACTGTCCTTCAAATTTTCCCGCATTTAGCTGGCGCAGTTGAAAGTATTTTTCATCGTTCAATTACTGAAGAATATCCTAACGATTATTTAAAATCGTACATAAAAAAAATTGTGAGGTCAATTCAAAAACGTCACTAATTTTTTAGTGGCCACTGCCATTGTTTGACAAATTACCACCGTAGCCTTCCGCTTTACAGAGGCATCATCTCGTGACTGACCCGTCATCGCTGCGTCACACCTCCCAACCCACCAGGATGGGGTTGTCCTCAGCTACTGGAATACTAAATAAATAATCTGCGCGACGGTGTTCACGGAGTAAAAACCATTTGGAAACCTAATCAAGGATTGTTTGATTTGTTTTCGAAATAATAACTGTTAATCATAAAAAACAGATTAATTTGTTAATGCAATTTAAGCGGTCTGTGAATCGAATGATTTTTATAATGCTTTATTATGCTAATGTTATATTGAAATGACCGTGATGATATTCAGCAGCAGCGTCTGTACATTACTTCTAAACCTGCACCAGTTTAGCTATAAATTCAATAATTTTGAATTGAAAAGGTCATTGAAATATTTTTTATCCTTCTTTTTAATACATATTAAAAGAACAAAAACAAAAACTTCATTATATTGAATCCATCGGCTTATAAATACGGTGGTCCCGTATTTGACATTTTTTCATCAACTTCCATTTCGGGCTTATAGGTAACTATAGGTAACGGTTACCCCTTATTTCATTTCTACATGCATACTTGTACTTCTTCACGTATTTCATCTCGTTGCAAGTCTCTTACCTCACTTTTGTGAATTTCAAAAAAACATACATATATATATTCAAATATATATATTCGGGTTCAGGATGTTATAGATGCACCTTTTTTTCGGTAAGTATTCGCTGTACCTTTTGGAAATTGTGTCAAAAATCAAAAACTATATGTGTACATATTCCCGCACGCCCGGAGCGGGACGTTCTTGCGCGAAGGATTGGAGGGCGGTTAGGAACGCGGCATTCAAGAGCGCGTTGTTAACCCTTCGACAGTTACGCATATTCAAAGAAAATCTGAATCGGGTACACGATTTTACCAAAATCCTTTGAAAAACGGCAGGGCCTCTTGAGGTAAGACGATGCCTTCCCCCAGTTGTCAACAGTAGGGTGCCGGATTTTCACTGATAGGATTCCTCCCACCACAACAATAAGGCCAAAGGTATGAATAGCTCTTTTGTAAGTTGACGATAAGCCTTACTGAGTGTAAAAAGGTCCATGAAATTCAGATTTCCGTCAGTGAAAATCATTATTTCCACCTGTTTTTTTGGCTTCTCACAAAATTATTCCCATTCATACTGATTATAAAAATTACAGCAATATCATCGGATCAAAATATAAAAAATAGCTATTATTTTCCGTAATGGAGAGTTGTCAGATTTAACTTTTACAGTCAATTTTTAGCTCCAATTAGCGACCAATTCTAGGTCTCAAGCCTATCCGACAACGAATTTTTGCCGCTGTGGTGGTCGAGTGGTCATAGTGACGGACTCGCATCGCGGGGACCTGGGTTCCACCGTCACCACAGTGGTGGTCGGCTGAAGTTGGTTTTCTGTGGTTCCCAACTTCGAGGTGCAAATGCGAGCCGATCTCCACGTTAAAAAGTCTCGCCACAGAGAGCAACAGTCCTACAAACAGTACAAATATTCAGTCACTACACATCACTCACTTCCATAGGCGTAAACTTGTATCCGGGGCCCGAGCCCCCCCCCCCCAATATTTTTGAAGAGCCGGCTCAGCCCCCCCCCCCAAAAAAAAAATTCGTGTGAATGGTTTCCTCATTTTGCTATGACCAAAAAAAAAAGAAAATGTTAACCAAAAATTGTCCTAATTATGAATTAGATAATGGAAACAATCTGCTCAAAATTTTATTTCTTTTAAATACTCCCGATGGTCTTTGGCTTTCTTGTTCATGCCAAAATAATTCTCTCTCATTTCTTTCTAGCCGCTCAGTTCCCCCAGTTTCACTCCCCCTGTTACCATAGCCCACTAAACAATGAATGTCTAGTCGGCAGTGCTTTTACTCAAGGGCGTAGCCGGGGGGGGGAGACTTGGGGGTCTGGCCCCCCCCCCCCCGAAATGTGAGAAAATGACCGAAAAAATGGAAAAAGATGGCCAAATCCATTGTTCTGTCACTTTGGTCCTCCCCCGAAATGAAAGTGGTCCCCCCCCCCCCGAACGAAATTTCTGGCTACGCCCCTGCTTTTACTGCCAAAGGCACAACTGACACAAAGAACTTTCTTTGAGTTGGGAGGGGTCTTTTCTTGTTTTCCTGGAAAAACTCAAAAATGTCTCTTCTTTTGTTCACTGTGACCAAGGGAAGGAGGGGGGGGGGGCGCATGCCAACATGAAAGGAAGCCCAAAGATGTGTGGTGGAAAAGGCACCGACACAAAGAACATTGGGGGCTGAAAGATGCTAGTTGTCCCGTATATACAGGACTCGGTGAGTACGCAGGAGAAAGAAGGTGCATTGCATTGTTTTTTCGGAAATTATTGGGGGGGCTCAGCCCCCCCTTACAAAATTTATTGGGGGGGGGGGAGCTCAAATGTCCTCATCCCATAGGTTCCAGCGCCTATGTGTGGTGGTGGTGAGAATCGGAAGGTAAATAATATTGAAACCAAGATAAGAAAAAATTACACTCTGTACAGGATAGGCCCCGGAACCTATGCGATGACGCCATTTAAGCCTCCGCAAGAAATTTTGTAAGGGGACTGAGTGCGCCCAACAGTAATTTCTGAAAAAGCAATGCAATGCACCTTCCTTCTCCGTACGCGCTTGAGTCGTACGCGCTTGAGTCCCGTATATATACGGGAAAACCAACAACTTTCAGTCCCCCCCCCCCCATCCATTGACATTGACTTGACTGTTCAATTGGGGTCCCGGAAGCCACTGTGGTAGTGGTCCATACCCCCTTCGTCATTTCCTCGCCATCTGCGCAGCGATTAGTGCGAGTAGCCATAACGATATGTGCAGATTAGATATATATTTGTTTGTTCTCCTCGTGAGAACTGGCGCCCCCTTACGGGGGATGCAAGTGTTCAGAGTGTTACGTTCACGTTCGTTCATCGTGCAGAATGGATAGTGTAGACCGTGGATCGATCGATCGTGCTCGTTTTTTTTTTCTCAATTTCGTCCGACGCCTATTGCGGGGGGGGGGGGAACTTGCCCAAGTCGTGTTTTTTTTTTCCTATCAAAAACGGGTTCTCCTAAGGGCCCAGGCAGGTGTTGAACACCTGTCTGTTTTTGGATTATCGGTCCATTTACATGTTTGCGATATTCGGTGCAAATGTCAATATTAGGATACAATAAATCAGGATTTATATTTTAATGATACATAAATTACTTATAATTACTAACTAGGTATCTATATATATATTATAGTAATGTTCCCACCACTAAGAGGTATATATTTACAACATATACTAATCAAGAGTACTAAAAACATGTTCAATAATGTTCAATTATAATAGACAAGTTCTAATCAGATAGGTATTTACATCATATTTACTACAATTAATCCCTTCACCAAATAATATATACACTAATTACAATCTAATTACACCGCCGTTCGGCGGGGGGTCTTAACTGGGAGGGGAAGAGGGGTTCTCTTCTTTCCTCTTTTTTCTTTTCCTCTCGGGAGCGGAGAAGCCATTCCCCGTCTCGCTCTGCGGGGGGGGGGGGAGGTGGGGAAGGGGTTCCTCGCTATCAGTTTCTCTTATCTGACTGCTCCTTTTGTCAGTTTCCTTCTGCTCCTATTGCATAGCTGCCAACTTTTGAAAATGAAAATTCGGGAGATTTTCGCGCAAACCCGTATTTTATGCTAAAACCACTCCCTAATAAATACAATAGGGATTTTTCCAAATAAAATAGGGATTTTCCAAACATAAAAGTTAAAGCGTAGGGAATAAAATCCCTACTGAAGTCAAATTAAAATAAGCATTTCACACACATGGAAGTTAAACCCTTGGGAATAAAATTCCTACTCAAAAAACAAGTGAAATTGGAGGTAAAAACTTCAATGATGTAATAATCAATATTGTGTTCAATCAGAAACGCTGTGAACAAACATTCTGCGCGAATGACCCCAAAATCATCGGAAGATGAAGGAAAACACCGTCAATTTTTGAAGAACACTGACTTTTTGTGACACTTGCTTGATGTTTTTTTTTCACTTCACGAGTGATGATGGCAGTCCTTCCATGACCGATGTTTATGTCCGTAACACAACTTGTACAAAAAGGAAAAGTCGGCCCTCTTCTGGAACGTTTGATGAAAGGAAATTCATCGGAATAAGTATCTTTAAAATTGATTAAATATGTTTTTGCTTATCATTATTCATGCTTTGTTATATCGCACGTACGTAACTTAAACAAAAGAAATTTTGACCATATGCGCGTCACTAGAATCTTCAATTATTATCCAGGACTATTGGCTGCTAAGCCATTTCCCTGCACGATAAGACAAACAACTTTCTTGTTACCATCAGAGAGTTTGTAAAACTTCCTTAAAAAGGGAATTTCCCCATTTACGATGTGTGACGTCATTTCGAAAGGGAAAAAAAAGAGGCTTCATGCCCCACAAGAAATTCCTTAGGGATTGTTTTCATAAGCGGGGATTTTTTTTTAATGAAGTAGGGAATTTTTAGGGACAATTAGGGATTTTTGTGATTTTCATAAAAATTCGGGAGATTTAAGAACTTTTCGGGAGGTCGAGCGATGAAGCTAAAATTCGGGAGACTTGGCAGCTATGCTATTGTATGGGGCAGCGCTGCTCCTATTGTTTGGGTGTTATCACCAGGGATTGAGCATCGTGCGATCTTCTTTTCTCCTTTTTCTCTCCTTCTGTTTAGCTCACCCTTCTCTCTTCAGAGTAGGGCTCTTGCTCCTTTACCTCTTCTCCCTCGCTGTGGAGTGAGGACTGGGGTGGGGGGGGGGAATCTGTCAGTTGGTTTCGTTTTGAGATGATTTTTCTATAGTTTGTTTGATTAGAGCCCTGGTCGCTCGGGTCTCGTCATATGGAGGATATTCTTGGGCCGTCTTCTGGCCAAGAATTCAGCACTGTCGTAACTGGATATTTGGCTGAGGTGCCAGTGTTCCGAATTTTCCAGAGATTCAAAGAATCTTGTGGCCAGTCGAAGGTTATAATCGAAAATTGTTTCTAATTTAATGTCATCTCGAATGTTGCGGTTCCTAATGTACCACGGGGCCTTAAGGGCTTTTCTAATAAATTTGTTCTGTTCCCGTTCGATTTTGACTATTATCGAATCACGGTTGTACAGCCAGCATACGGACCCGTAGGTCATTACCGGCCGTATAACCATTTTGTAGAGAATGACCTTGTTCTTGGTCGATAGAGCAATTTTGTGACGCACTATTTTGTTCATATCGCAGATAGCTCTCGTGGCTCTTCTAATTGCTTCACTGCAGTGGTTTGTGAACCTGAGGTTCTTATCGAGGACAATTCCGAGGTATTTGGCCCTTAAGGACGGTTCAATTCGTGTCCCGCTGACAGTTAGTACTGCCCCTTGTGGCAGGTTTTCAGGGCGCACTCCGGTGATCCATAAAAAGATGGTCTTTGATGCATTGAGCTTTGCTCTGCTGTTGATGCACCATCTTTCGATTTCTACAGTCGTTTCCTGAAGGGCTTCCAATGCCTTCAATGGGTTCCAGTGGCACTGGGCGACCGCGCTATCATCAGCGTAAAGAGCCGTAAGTCCCGTGGGGCTTACGGGGAAGTCGTTCATATGGTAATTATGAAGTGCCGGTCCGAGAACGCTTCCTTGGGCTATAGATGCCCTTAATGGTCGCTCGGACGAGTAGGTGTCATTAATTTGGACTTTGAAGGTTCTTCCTTCAAGATAATTTTTTGTAAAGTTAACTAAGCTACGGGGTACGTTCATACCAATTAGCTTATGCAATAGCCCTTTATGCCAGACCTTGTCGAAACTTTTGGATAAATCGAACATGGCTATTGCTGCGGTTTTTCGATGCATGCGGACCCATTGAAGGTATTCGATGACCCTCAGGAGTTGCGTCGTGGTCGAGTGTCCACTCCTGAAGCCGTGTTGCTCCGGAATGATGATGTTGTGTTCTTCGTTAAATTTTTCATATCTTTTGATTACTATTCTTTCGAACACTTTACTTAGGCAGCTGAGCAAGGAAATTGGGAGCCAATTTGACGCAAAGACCAGGTCTTGGCCGGCCTTTGGTATCAGCCTGATAATGGCAAATTTCCATGCTGTGGGGTAATATTGGTGACGCATTATTTCGTTAAAGAGTCTCGTTAAAATATTTAAGAAGTTTTGTGGGAGCTCTTTAATCGCTCGATTCGTTATTTTGTCGAAGCCAGGTGCTTTTTTGATCTTGAGTTTCTTGATTATCTGCTTGACCTACTCTTCGTCAGTTGGGTACAATGCAGTGCCATATTCGAAGTTGGTTGAGGCGAAGAACCTGGTCACGCTTCTGTTGATTTTCTGTATCGTTTGGATCGGAGTATTGTCGTTGGGACTAAATTGGTTCTCAAGGGAGTCTGCAAACACCTCGGCTCTGTCCTCGTCAGAGACCACTAGGCCGTTGGGACCGTGGATAGCCCTCATTGCCTCAGCCCTGGGCTTGCAGATTTTATAGACCCTATAAAAGGAGCCATCTTCACAGTTGGCCTCTTCTATAAAATTTTGGTATCGATCCTGTACGAAGCTACGAATTTCTTTGGAGACCTCTCTTTTAAGTTTCGTATAATTTCTATGATTTTCTCTTGTTCGGGCATTTTGCCAAGTGCGTCTTTTCCTATTTTTCTCCTTGATGAGAAGTTTTAGCCATTGAGGCAAAGCGAGTGGGTTTCCGGCCCGAGAGGGGGTCTGCGAAGCTTTATCAACGGCATTTTGGATGGTTTCCGTGATGTTATCCACAGCTGTATCGAGTTCTTGGGCGGTTCGGAACCAACAGTCTGGCCCGGGGAGGAGCGCAAGGTGGCGCTTGTATACCTCCCAGTTAGTAGGTTTTTTAGGCTTATGGCCGTCAGGCAAAAGGAAGTCGACCTCCATGATGATTGGGATATGATCTGAAGACAAAATATCCTTGACCTCAATCGACATTGCGACGTTTAAATTTTTCGTAAGAGCAATGTCGAGTGTATCTGAGTGCATATTATGATTTATCCCCCGATCCTCCCAATGTTTTCTTGAAAAATATTGGGGAGAAAACAGCACATTCTAAACGTCCATTCACAACAGAGAACCGAACGGCCGATACCAAAACAGTTTTCTAGCCTCGTTGCAACAAAATTTGACTTGGGGGGGGGGGAAATAAAATACAAACGAGTTAATTATAATATTGATTTACAAAACATGTGTGAAATAAAAACTAAATAAACAATTTTCAAAGGTTTAAGAGCCCCTCGGGCAGGACCTTTATAAAATTATCGAATTTTAAAGTTGTGGGGGCGACGAAATAATGTTTGCCACAGGCTGCAAAGATCATAGTTACGTCCCCCCCCTCCCACCCACCTTCAAGTTTTCTTCCCGTCTGGTTGGGTGTTTCGAAGATGAGAAACGAAACTAAAATTCAATGAAAAGCTGGTGCGAGGGGGGAGGGGGGCTATAACTTGGTTACAAGACTCATTCATAAGAAAAATATCGCTCACAAACTAAAAATAATTTCTTCAACTGAATAAGTAAAAATTACCTAAGGACCTTCAATTACCTAAGGAAGCAGGTTGGCCACCCCTTCATGAACAGTGAAATGCATGCACAATATGGGTATACATAAGTGACGCAAAACGTATCTGTCTATTTAGAATTCAACAAATCATAAATAGTAAGTCCTCGGTATAACGTCACTAGGGGACCACATAAAAATGACCATAAGGGGTGATAACTTGATAATGAGTAATCCCGATTCACTTATTATGCTGGCAGGCACTAAAAAAAGGGACGGTAATAGCACCCCCAATACTGAAGCAGGGTCTCAGGCTGGGTTCTTTGGTGGGCCATAGCTCACGGGCCACTCTATAGTGAATTTTTTGTGTGAAAAAAATAATAGAGAGGAATCGTCCCGGTCCCCCGAGTGGTGAGGGGCATGTTTATAGTGTAATGCAGCGGTTCTCAACCTTTTTTAACTCGCGGAGCCCTATCCAGCATATAATGTTTATGGCGGAGCCCTGTTTGACTCGAGGAGCCCTTGGGGCTCCGCGGCACACCGGTTGAGAACCCCTGGTGTAATGTATGCTTGATGACGTTAATTAGTGTTGACGTTACAACGAGGTCTTTATTGTACTTTGTCAAGCCTCTCTCGCTATCATCCTTATATAAGATTTTAAATTGAAAATTAATTTTTTTTTAAAAATTATGTATTGATGGATTATCTCTCCATGTTTAGCGTGACCTTTTTCTTCCATGAACACAGGGTTTTATATATCGCTTCTTGTACGATCTCCTTCCTCATTGTGTGTACAGTATACCCCCCTGGGGAGGTCATTTGCGGCGTCCTTTCAGCGGCGCTTTGATTATTGAAGTAGCCTGTACTGCAGTAGCATGACGTCTCTACAACTGCCCCGGAGCAACACCTTCTAAAGGAAAAGATTGCTCCAGAAGGTGTTGCCCGGAGCAAGGGGGTGTATACACAAACACACACACACACACACATATATATAGGCTAATTCCGAAAAAAAATAGTCATGCGCCAATTTGTGTGAAGAACACAAACACGCACATGAATGGGCAGCCAGATGTATTGGAAATGCTTCCCTGAGGAGGGGCGCGAGAACTTTCTTGAAATTTTGTCATAAATACCGTCCTCCAAGGACGTAGAGGGGGGGGGGGGGGGGTCCCCCTCCCGAAATGGGAGAAAATGTCTGAAATAGAGGGGAAAAGATGGCCTACCCATATATTGTTCTACCACTTTGGTCCCCCTCCAAACGAAATTTCTGGAAACGGGGCTGCCGTCATCTATGCTTAGGCCGGTCGTTGTATCCTTCATCAAGGCTCAACTTGTATCAGACAGTATCTCTTGGTAAGTACTATAGCACATTACCAGTTTCTCTAATTTTGGGGGCATTTCGCGTGTATACAGATATTCTTGCGGCCAAAAGCTTTTATGACAAACATTGTTTGGAAGAAGAATTGTTATCGAAATCCAAAGTACAGTAGGACCTCGATTATCCGAGGGTGGATTATCCGGAGTTTGAAAATTACAAAACTACGGAAGGTGAAACTATGGAACTATGAAAAGAGAGCCGAGCATGAAATTATTGCTCAGACAACTCAAGTAGTGGGGGTAATATTTATTCGGTGATGGTGATTAGAAGAATGGGAACAGAATATTATTATTGAAGTTATTATTATGAATATATTATTATGATCAGTTAGATCAGTGTTTCCCAAAGTGGGCAATATCACCCCTTGGGGGGCGATGAGAGAAAAAATTTTTCAGAAGGTGTGGATGGAACAAAAAGTTTGGGAAACTGGAGTGTTACCCATCTCCTTCTCATGTCGAAAGGCACACTGCAGTGAAATAGGAAATTCTTTTTGTCATCCTGTGATTTTCCAATCTAGCAATCACATGCAGAGAATGTTTGGTGCCAATATCGATTTTCTAGTCGCCATGATGGCCTGGAGTTTGGGATTTGTCAAGCTTTGGCGTATAGGGACAGAGTTCGTATCCCCCCTAGAAAATCCTTGGGAAAAAGTTCATTTTCAAGTCTTTAAAAGTCCTTAAAAAATCGTAGCAGTCCTTGAAAACATTATAACCATTTTCAAGTGCTTTTAAGAGTGCTTGAATTTTTTTTTACTTGAATTTCTTCCATCAATTTTTGTCTTACCCTCCCCCTAAACTATGTTCTGCTGAGATGAAAACGAGTGGAACAATGACTATGAATTACGGCAGTGTTTCCTCAAAGTGTGTGCCGTGGCTCCTGGGGCGTAGCTATTTTGTCAGGGGCATGGCCCCCCACATCCTGGAGCCGGGCCCCCTTTATGATGAATTTACAGCGTGAAAATACAAAAAAGGTAAAAATCGTCCCGGGTCCCCAGAGCTGGAGCCTTGTCAGCCCACCCCTTGTGGGGGTCATGGTCAGGGGCAAGGCTGTAACTAGGATTTTTGCCGCCCCCACCATTTTAAAATTCGATAATGTTTAAATAGTGTTCTTTGTTTCCACCTCTTAAATTTTGCCACCCGGGGCAGTTGTCCCCTCTGTTCCCCCCCTCCCCTCTCCAGTTCCGTCCTTGGTCAGAGACGTCGCGACAAGCTGGAGATATTGATTTGTATGCTTATTTTTTTATTTTTTAAAGTGGCTCTTTTATAAGTAAAAGTTTCTACCAAACTATTCTTGGGAGCCGCAAATGAACCATGAATTCGGCAAGACAGGGCAGCTGGTAACAAAATGTGGAGAACCACTGAGTTACGGGACAATGTTCAAAACAGAATATCATTTGATCATTTTTGTCGCACCACGGTCATTTTCTGCACACGAGGGTTAATTAGATCGGGGCCTACAATTTATTGCCGATTTCGAACGGCAGGCTTGTTTTTTATACTCATCGAGAGGTTGGTGCGCTAACCCCTCGATGGGGGAACTCCCTGTGGCAGCAATTTTTTTCTGCTGTCATGTCACTATTTTTGTTGTACCCTGTGTCAGGAAAGTTTTCTGACAAGGACGAACTGGGTATCGAACTCGCGACACCTCTAAACATCCTTTAGTGCTTCAGGCGAGTATCTTATCGACCTGGGCTAACGCGCCCCTGAGAACAGAATATATGATCGCGCATACCTGAGGTATTTCTCAACTTTGAAAGGTGTTGCTAAAATCTGACAGAAAAACACTGCACTTAAGATCTTGCTGCGAAATTATTTCAAACTTAAATTTATGAACGACAGTTTCATACAGGGCCGCAACTAGATGCATTGTCGGCCGGGACAAGCACAGGCACTTTTACGCCCCCTTTTTAATGTTGAAGGAGAGGCTAAAGGGTGAAATTGGCGCACCCTCTAGTCCAGCGCTAGCGGTACTAGACCCCGCTGCTCTCCACTAGTTGCGGCCCTGCTAAAATTTTCTACATTTTTCTTAAAACTATTCTAGATTGTTCTGCAGTAGCACTAATTCTTCTGCGCCTACGTCGCAGATTTCGGCATATTCTGCTTTGGGGATTGTATAAGAAACATTAGAATTAAGTATCATTGTAAATAATTGTCGAAAATTTATTTTATTGTAGTAATATACTAGGGAAGCAACGTAACTGTACCCAAAATGAGAAGCGAACAACAGCTAGACGCGTTTTGGAACTGTATAAATTTCCTTCAGTAGCAAAGAAAAATATAAATATTTAGGATAAACATCATTTTTCGACTCTGTCTTGAACAGCGTGTAACTCCCGCTATAAGGAGTATTTATCTTTCAATTTTTCTTTGCTACTGAAAGAAGGAACTTCATACTAGCTGTTGTTCGCTTCTCATTTCGGGTATAGTTACGTTGTTTCCCTAGTAACCTTTTAGTGTCTCACTTAAAAGGTGTTTCGTTTCTATTTACTGTAGTATTTTCGAAAGCATTCATAGTTATTGTAAGTAACATCAGAATTCAGTATTATCTATATACAGGGTGTCCTGTAAGTGCTAATACGGCCTTTATCTCATCAATCATCCATCATAGAGGAACGATTCTAATTCGAAAAATGCTCGAAAGGCGTTCAAAAATTACCCTGTATCAGTTTTGAGAGTTAAAATACAATGTGTCACAAAATAAAAAAATCTGAATTTTTGTACTATCCCCTGTCCTATAACTTCCATTTAGAAAGCTGTTGCCCTGTCTCTCCTGATGCCAAAAACAAATTACATTTTTTCTTAGTGCAATATTCTAAGAAATATTCAAATTCAAAACTCGGAAAAAACTTTGGGAAGAACAGCGTTAAATACGGAAAAACCATTTTACCCGCATTTAACATTCTTTCTGAAAAAACTGATTTTTTTCAAAGGACCTGAGCTCAATGCTTTGTTGACTTTTTGCTTTTATATAGAAACTGAACAACAAAACACGATTTTTTGTTTAAGCTTTTAAATAACGCATTTTTTTTTATTTTAAATCTTTATCAAAACTGGGTAATTTCAAACGAACTGCCTATTTTCAAATCTTTATTCAAAACTGATCAAAAACATCATAAGAGTGTTTGACATTTAAGAAACAGTAATGCATGTCAATCTTAGCACGGTGTTTTGAGTTACAATTTTTTTGTAATAAAATTTTTCTTGATTTTAATTTTATGAAATATGATTTTAAATTAAAAGTTTTATATAGTTTTACATAGTTTTTAATTTTTGATTTCGAGATTTCTGTAGGGATATTTTTACGGAGGGGGGGGGGGTTTCCCCATGAGGGGGGGGTTTCCCCATTTTCAATAAGGTTTCAGTTATACGATTTTTTGCACGCTTTGACCCGCTGTTCCGGCGGTATGATTCAAACCTCGCTTATACGGTGCGTCGTATAAATGAGGTTTTGTTGTATAGGACCTGAGGCCCCCCCCCAACATTTTCAATAACTTTACGCCTATGCTCACTTCACTTCTGAGATATAGGTGGCAGCACTGAAAAATCATACACAACACTAGATACGCACTCAGACTGTTAGGTACACACACTTCCGGCACAACTCACTAGGTAGTAAATTGCCTATGGCAATAGACCTGAATTGTGCTCGGTTTGAAAAGAGAAAAAAAAGCCTATCCGACAATTTTTTTTAGTACTATAGCTTCCATGATTCTAATGAACTTTTATGAACATTTTTACACCCCAGAATATGTATTAGTGTTCATTTGGTAAGTGTTATGAAATTTGTAAAGAAACCAGAAGCATGGTCTCCATAAAGGTGGAGCTGACACGACACGACTCGAATCTTGGGGTCCTTTATGACTCTCATCAGTTTTTTTTCCATGCCATAAATTCACTTAGAAAGAGGCACCCGAGCGCAGGACAGTGCTGTCTTAACACACAAGCCCACCCAGGCACGGCCCGGAGTGAAGACAGGAGGAGGGCTGAAAATAAAATCCAGTTAAAATTTTCGGAAATAAACACGTAGAGGGCCCTAGAAACATCACTTTCCCACGATGCTCTTAAGGCGATCGTGCCTAGGGCCCTGCTTCAGGATAGGGGGGTGGGGATACACCCAGAAGTCAAGTTGGCTTTTTATAATTGAGTTTATTCAATTTTTCTATCTCAGTAGACTGATACGGAGCTTCTGTGTGTCGGTTGCGGTGTTTATAAAAAAACTTTTTTTCTTTCTGGTCATTTTTCTACAGACGGCACTTACACATTAAAGGGGTTTCTTCACCGGAAATCACGTCAACTGAATTCAATATTGACGAGATTATATTCTAGATCTAGATAAATTACAATACATTTTACTGAAGTTTAAATCCAGATCATAATATGTAGCAGATGGTTCTTTTTTTCCACTCAAATCATTATTTTCGATAATGAAGTGAAATATATATATTTTACGTTTGTATGGAGAAATTCAAATCCATAAATAGAAACAAAAAAAATCAATATGATATTATAATATGCAATGGCCTTTGTGGCAGTGCTCCTCAAAGTGTGCGTCGCGACAAGATGGAAGTATTGATATGCGTGCCTATTAATTGTTCGAAGTGATTCTTTTATGAATGCACATTACCTGCTAAAATATTCCGGGGAGTCACCGATGAACCATGAGTGGGGGCAAAGAAATTGCGAGTGACAAAAAACAGCATAAAGCAGTGAGTCTGCTTTATGATATTGATCTTTATGGTAAGTGTTGGTTACTGTTGGAAATCATCGCTGAATGATACCAATTGTAGAAATTAGGTTTTTTATTCAACAAAAGTGCAAATTTCTGACCATTACCACTTTAGATAGAACATCTGGTTAGATGGTATAAGTATTAGTATTTAAACTACATTTAAATCATTACAATTAATGTAAGCGCTATTGTTTGTTGATCATTGTTCATCGAACAGAAAGCACTCATCTTCTCCGTAACTGCTTCCTTGTTAGGGATGAAATTTAAGTTCAAAGAAGAATATTATTCAACAATAGTTACAAAATGATTATTTGAAATGACTTCTGAGTAATTCGAAAATTTTCTGCTTTTTTTTTTAATTCTTAAAATGGTAAAAGCATTTCCTCCTCTCTCAAGTGTGTTTTGGCCTGATAAAATCCTTGCCTGGGAACACGCCAGATATCCCATTCCATATGACAGTGGTTCTCAATTTCTTGTCACTAGCGGCACCCTTGCCCAAAATTCATGGCTCATCAGCGGCTCCCCAGAATCATTTTGTACAGTGATGGGTAAACTGTTTTAGGAGAGGGTCACCCAACAGAAAGAAAAAAAAAATTACGGTCCGGACATATTCGGACATTAAGCATAAAAATTCCAATTATGAATCAAAAATGAAGAAGCGGAATGTGTTGTAGACTTTGAAGACTCCCGAGGTCTTGTTGCAAATGGGAGTCAATGTTTTATTCTTTACAACTGTGAAAAAACAAATAAGTATATTTAAATAACTTTACTGCATATTTATTGCATATGTGTTCTATTATTTTCTATATGCAACGTTTTTAAATAAATTTCAATTCAAATTCTCGCAGTCATATTTTCCATATTCAAAAAGGGGAACACCCCCCCCCCAATGGATTTTTTTAAAACGCCTGAAACGGAAAATTTCTATACTATTATTTTGAAACTTGTGACGAGCCGTACAGTACCTCTAAGTGGACCGTAGTTTGCCCATCACTGATTTAGTTGATACTGTACTTTGACTTTTTTAAGAACTGCCTCAAAGTTCATAAATAGGCACAGAAATCAATATCTTGACCTTGCCTCTATGAGTCGCGATGAAGCTTCGGAGAACACTATGTGAGCACGTATTTTTGTGTGCGTGTGTGTGTGGGATTGGGGGCGGGGGAGGTCGTGCCCACGAGAGGTAGTCATCTCGCTTATCTGGCCTGGCAACGGATTGTTCGCTCATTCATACATTCCTTAGCTATCGATAAAAAAATTGTGACTCGTTGAAAAAGTTCTAGAAGAAACACACACACACAAAACATCTTGGTGTATGAGAGCCAACTGAATTAATATTCAATTAATAGAAAGGATTTGGTGGAAAATGAATCAATGAAATGAATCTGATGCTTCCACGCATATTACCGAAATTAACAAAGAAAACTATTATACGTTTTCACCTGTGGAACGAAGTATCTTTAGTACAGAACAATGCTGGGATTATCGTTTACCCATTTTTGGTACAAAGTTTAGATACGCGAAGAATTCACGCTAAGGCGTGTATCGATCGTCGAAAACAAATACAATGCCGGATTATTTTTGCCATTGTCAAAAGTTACCTGTTATCAGGACTCAAGAATCAAGAGCTCAATCAACACCCCCAAAGAAGGGGCAGGGTTTTTTTGGGAGTGTTGCTTCAATATGGACGAAAGTATTTAAAGGGGAAGGGGGAACGCGAGCATAGAAATGAGTACGTATTCGTGAATAGTTTTGAAGAAAAAGAAAGAGGGAAGATATTTCTTTTCTTATACAAAAGTACGTTCGTAAATGAGGACAATACATGTCTCTCAGTGAGAATATAAGCATCGTCTCGTTTTTCTCAGTTCGGTTTTATACTGTGTTTGCTAAAAGGAAACAGAAATAGGAGATATAGTTTGCGGCCCGACCAAAAATAAATAAGAAAATAATTTTCGGACGAATAAAAAGTAAATGACAGAAATAATTTGTGGCCCGGCGACAAATAAATAAATGAGAGAAATAATTTGCAGTTCTGCTGACGTGTTAAATGGGAATAAAAACCAATATAGAGACAGTAGTATACTATGTACTGTATTTAAAATTAAATTGAAAATCAAATCGAAAAAAAGGAGCGGCTATATGAATTGGGCAAAATTTCCATGGACGAGATCAATGTTCAAGATCAATTGTGAATATCGATCTCAACGATTTCCTGTTCCTGCCATCAGCACATCACATCAAGCATTGGCCTGGGATCTCCAGCCACTTTGCGAAATAGCCGGTCTAAGCCCGAATCATTTTTGCAATTCAGACGGACTTTGGCCAAAACTCTCGGCCCATTCGCGAAGTGGCCGGCCCTGCCTCAAATCGGTAGCGATTCGGGCTTTGACAGTAATATGTCTATGGGTGTACTGCGTATAGATGATTTTTCTAAAAAATCAACTGCATATATTAAGCTTTTAATTTTTTCCCCATCTCTCGGTCATTTTACATGCATACATTATTTTGAACGGTAATTTTTTTTTAAAATACCAAAAAAATTATTTTTTACTGATGCACATCAAATATTTCAACTTGTTTCGACATCTCTTATTATATGGTGCCCTGTGCAATCGTACAGGTCGTACTGCCCTGAGACCGCCAATGGCCTTAAACTGTTCTAGTGGCCTTTGTATATCATTCACGATATTATATCGTCACCATCACGTTATTGGCACAAAGGATCCGTGAAACAAAAAAAGTTTAGAATCCTGACTTATTTTATTTGTTTTAATTACACGGGACATGTTCTCAAAAAGATTTAACACTAGCACACCAAACCTGAGTAAAGTTATTTTTAACTCAGTTTTTTGTAGCACATTGAAATATATTGTAAAATGCGTCTATAATAATAATATTGAAAAAATGTTTTTTCTCTTCGCTGCTGACAACAAACACTCAGCTCTCATACCAACTGATAAGAAAATTCCATTTACTTTCAATACATGTTGTATGGACTTACGGATAAGTCAATGAATAGAAGAATTCAGTATGGACTTGTAGGGGGTGTTTTTTACAATGTGTTCAATGGTTTCTGTGAAACGGTTTATCTACTACAGAGGTACACACCTATCTGGCATTTTCTTTTTTTCCCTCTTAATACACGGCTAGACACGTACAAATACGGCTGTACAAAACCTTCCCCAATTTAAAAGGATTCCAATTATCCGGATTATTCTTGGAATCCGCAAATTTCTTTCAGCACTGCACATAAAACGTTTTATATACAGTGTTGTATAATATTAATTAATTGCATCTCAATATTCCTCATTCTCATATCATTTTGCTAAAATTAGTGTTACTGTAAATAGAAAAAGTCAATTTTTTGTATGATTCCTTACTTCAAAGGCAAATTTTCGGTCTTGCGGGGCATATCAAATTTTTATAGAGCATTTTCTACCAGTTTTAAGTCATGAAACCCTAGCCCTAGTTATAAGCATACTTGCCAACTACTACTATGGAATTTACGTAGTTTCTACGGATTTATACCACAAAATATGAAACTACTGTGGAAATCGTGAAAAATTACGGAAATATGGTTGTTTTAGAAACTTCTTTTGTTCAAGGATTTCCTTGAACTCCATTATCCTATCGTGTATAAAATGGCGTCACACAAAGACTGCATTTCCGAAGAATAAATATCAAATTAATAATAAATCAAAAAGATGCGGTTTACACTAAGATAACTTATCGTGCAGGCGGGTAACTAGGCTGGGGCGACCGGGAGCGTCTTTGAACTTCCTCAGTGAGAAGAAACACATTACTATTATTATATTTTTTATAACACAAGCTGCAACATTTCTCCCCCCCCCCTTTATATTTATTACCTCATCAAAATATTATAAATTATAATGCAATTGTAATTTCTACAATGATGCAGTAATATCCCAGTAATATTTACAGTAATATTTTTATGGGCATCTTTTTCTCAGCCACCTCGTTGGGCTTTTTGCTTGTTGTGGCGTTGTATTTGTATTTGTATCCCAACTTACGCTACCACGAGTTGTGTGATTTTCTATGAAAAGTTGCATATTTCTGGTATTCAAACATAATCTCGGGATTAATGCTGAGATAGTAGAATATATTAAGTGAAAATCAAGTAAGAGTTGTTTTATTCGATCAGAACACCATATGTAATGAAACTACATCGATTTCTGGGAGGCTACAGTATATAAAGATGAAAAATTTGCAGCGATTTAGAAATTAAATCTCAATGGTTTTATGATATCAGCCATTTTTCTGGTAAAAGTCATAATTTTCAACACACCCGGTAAAACGGGTGGGGACGGAAGTTTGAAAAGGGAGACAATTTTTGAGGTTTAAAAAATTAAAAAGAATTTTTTTTCCCCCACAACGTAATGCAAAGAAACATTTTGTTTGCTAATTGATCATCATAGTGCACCCCCCCCCCGGAAGAAAATGCAAAAATTACGGACCTGGGGGGAAGATGAAACAAGTACGGTGTGACGGACCAGAGGTGTGCCAAAATGGATGTTGTCGGTCTGGCCGAGTTTATGGCTGCAGCCCTGACTGAATTAATTATTTTTGAATACTTGAATGATTCTCGAACTCTCAAGAATCATTTAAGAAATATTATCAAAGAAGTATTACGATAAATGTTATTACAATTATTCAAGATATGTTAATTTTAGAAAAATAAATCATATTAATAAATGATATTAATTTCTAAAGAATGTTAATTTTAAAAGTTTAAAAATTTGAACTTGTCAGAACTATTACGGTATTTAACAAGTGCCGATCAATTATATTACGATGTTTCCGAACTTCAAAAAACGAGTTTTCTCAAACGCTTAATATATAACCATATTTCAAAATAACACACTCACACAAGCACAGTGAGATTTCGATATTCAAGATAACTATAGTACATAATAGAGAACAGTGTCCTTTATTCCCTTTATTCATGTCTGCTTGCTGTATTATGTGCCAGTGAAGAGATTCCTACAATGAGATCAGCATTAATGAATAGCGACGGAGGTGCTCGTCAAACAGCATGGGTGACAAGTCTCAGACAAAGCAGCTAGGGGAAAGCACTGGTCTGACCAGGACGCGTTGACGCGTCCTTGCCCGTTTTCGAGGGAATTTTTTGGTCGCGTCAACACGTCCTTGCCCGTTTTCGAAAGAATTTTCATGACGCGTCAACGCGTCTTCGACGGTTGAAGGGTTAAACTATTTTTATGCTGAATAGAAAAATAAAAATCGATGCTAAAAAAATATTTTTGTTTTCCCTATTAGTATCAACATTTTAAACATACTATTGAAGTGCAACAAGTCTTTTGATCTGCATGATTTATTCAATTTCACCGTCAGTTTTATAAGCTGTTTTGTGATCTCATAGGGGAACAAAAAAATAAATAAAAGTTCTTTTCTTCGGTTGTCTACAGTGGCGGATTACCGCACAGGCGCATGAGGCGCGCGACTGGGGCCTTGGCAGAGCGGGGGGCCTCCAAATAGTTGCGTGTGCTTCATCCTA
The DNA here is from genome assembly GCF_987345545.1 of Pholcus phalangioides. Classification (NCBI taxonomy): domain Eukaryota; kingdom Metazoa; phylum Arthropoda; class Arachnida; order Araneae; family Pholcidae; genus Pholcus; species Pholcus phalangioides. Next base: position 117,516,341 of record NW_028301608.1, on the reverse strand, counting down.
CATATGAATTTACATGGGCATCAACAAATCTCTTGAACTAAGTACAGTATCTGCTCTCCCTTTTTTTTTTAACCGCAATTTTTTTTTTTATGTATACTGTACGTATAAGGCTGGGACCTGACTACGGCGCGGTTGCACGCGGTTGACGTTGGGGGGGGGGGGGGAAGGCATCATCTATAGTTTTATTCTGTCAACGCACAGATACAACTGCAACCGCTGAGCGCGGTTTTTTCAACCGAGAAAATCCACATTTTTTTGGACGGTTGGGGTAACCGGAAAGCTGCCATCATGTATTGGGAAGGCTTGAGCTCCCTGATGACGGTTCGGCTGGACCTGCGGTTGCTGTCTTCCATTGTCTATTAAGTGGTTTGACAAGGAGGGTGATGGGATTTCGGATGCACTGGACAAAGGAATTTCTCTCCTTCTCAGGTTGCCATAAAAATGAGGGGAAAAGACAAATTCGAAGAACTGTATGGTGAAGTTCTATTCGACAGAAGCTAATTCTTTGTTTGGCGCTTTTGCACTGATAACAATAAAAAAAGCCAATGAAGAAAAAATTAAATTTTTCTAACTAATGAAATTTTTTTGCTTTCCTATATGAGCATGCATTAAAACTCGGTTATAATGACATTCATAAACTAACGTGATTACGCTAAAACCGAGATGTATATTTTAGAACACTTGAATGAAATGCATTGGATCCCAATTATAACGTTTTAGCAAAAAACCAATTAGTTACCTCTTCCAAAAGAGGACAAATTACCACGGGGCCCAACCATTTATAATAAATTCATAAAAAATTAGAAGTAAAAATAATCAGACATCTGAAGGAATATATTTTTATATTTGCAAATTCTCCATATCAAAATTTTGAAACATTTATTAAAAGCCTAAGTATGAACCGGGGAGGAAATACGTCCCTAAGAGCTGCATTGTGTGTGTTTTGCTTTCATTATTGTCTTTTTGTTATTTATTTTTGTATCGTATATGAATGTGGCTGTCTATCTGTTGTTTTTGCAATGAAAAAAAACCCATCTAGGCCAGCGGTTCTCAACCGGTGCTCCGTGTGAACTCCCAAGGGCTCCGCGGTCCTCGAGGAAAATAAAAAAAGAACCAGTAAATTTGAAAAAAATAATTATTGATATTTTTGAATAAAAATAAATCAGTAACTTTGATGAATAAATAAAAAATAGGCTTACGGGGCTCCACCATAGAAATTATACACTGGAAAGGGCTCCGTGGGTCAAAAAAGATTGAGAACCGCTGATCTAGACAAAACGTTGTATGCGGGTAATATCGGAGAGTGCACTAAGACAATTTTCACACCTACCGTTCTTTTCAAGCAGTTTTTGATTTACAAAGCCGCAACTAGGGAGAGCGGGTCCACTGTATCGAGTGCTGAACTAGAAGGGGCGCCGAATTGCCCCTTTAACACCACTCCTAACCTTTCCTTACAAGGGGACGCCAAAAGTTTGCTAGCTCCAGTTAAAAAAGTATCCAGCTGCGGCCCTGTCCTTAAACCTTGCAACATACATACTGATGTACGGGGCCACAACGACATGCGTGGTCAGCCGGGGCAAGCACGCATTTTGGCGTCCCCTTTTAATATTGAAGGAGAGATGAAAGGTTAACATTTGCGCTCCTGTCTGGCTCAGAGTTCGGGGCATCAGTCAGTGCCGTCTTAACGCATGGGCCCACCCGAGCAAGGCCCGGGTGCCTCAAGAGAAGAGGGGCCTCCCAGAAATGAGATCCGATTGAAATTTTCAAGGATTTACCATGTAGGGCCTCCTAAAAACCACTTGGCCCGGGGGGGGCATAATACTCTTAAGACGACCCTGGCACCAGGCCCACCTGCTCCTCTCTAGTTGCGGCCCTGATGTCGTATGTACAGGGTGTTAAGCGGGCCGGGGTAGCAAGTTCAGAGGGGCGGCAAATTTGAGTAATTCGTGGTCAAGAACTTTAAATTATAACGTGAATAGGGGGCAGAGCAATTCGAATAGCCAGCACGTGGCGAAGCCATAAATCTGTGTCTGGAAACAGATTTAGTGTGAAGCATGTAAATAATTTCGTATAAATGAATCGTCCCCAAATGAACATTTTTGGGAATTAAAAGGTCTAATGAGTATCATAATGTTTTTTAAAAAAGATTTGATTTTTTACAGTTTTTAAGACATGAAATTCAGAAATTTCATTCCGATTTCCTATCTGAATTTTTTTTTCCTGACCATCAAAAGAAATATATTTTTTTTAAATAGGATAGGAATTTCCTTGACTTTTTTTTGGTCATATGGGGTTTCCCAAAATTACAATTATTGTGCTTAATTTCCATTAATTAGAAATTTAATTAATTGGAAATTTACTTTAATTACAAAGAAAAACGTGCTAAATTCATGGCCAATAATTTTTTTCAAGCCAAAACTTCAAAAATATGTTACTTAAATAGTTTTTTAATATGTATGTTATTTAAATTAATTATGATGATTCCAGTCATCATATATAAAAAAATTTGTGCGATTTGGTCACGAATCGTAAAAGCATCAATAATAAAGCCGTAGTGTGCCGGAAGAAAAAGAGTTATGGAAGAAAAACGGGAACTGAAAGAAAAGAACAATTTACAAGACGTAGCTCTCAAGGGCCAGTTCTTCCCCGACAAAGAAAGAAGAGACATTGTAAAGCGATCATTCAGGGAGGGTCATTTTCAAACAGTATTTCCCTAAGGGCACAAGCAGGAGGAGGGGTGAGAACAGCAGGTCCTAATGTCTGTCCGAAATAAAAATTGGAGTGAAGGCATAAACAGATGTCTCATTCCACAGTATTATAAATGCTTTTATGGGCGCCGATAATACGACAGCTTTGGTGTAAGCTTTTGTATACAGTATAATGGATGGCAAGATGGCTATCGGCAAGCCGCGACATCGACAGGAACTCGCACTAATTAAAATGAATGTAGTAGAGCTCTTATTGCGATTTTGTCTCCCACTTGTTTGAATGAAATACTATAAGCTGGTTCAAACAACATATACATTTGCAATCTATGACTGGAACCGTACGACCATATGAAAAAAAAAAAGTGGGGTTTGAAATGAATGCTGAATGACATGCATTCTGAATCACGTGATTTTTCTGTTTCTCTTAGGCTGGGACCTGACTACGGCGCGGTTGCACGCGGTTGAGGTTGGGGGGGAAGGCATCATCTATAGTTTTATTCTGTCAACGCACAGATACAACTGCAACCGCTGAGCGCGGTTTTTTCAACCGAGAAAATCCACATTTTTTGGGACGGTTGGGGTAACCGGAAAGCTGCCATCATGTATTGCAAAGGCTTGCGCTCCCTGATGACGGTTCGGCTGGACCTGCGGTTGCTCTCTTCCATTGTCTATTAAGTGGTTTGACAAGGAGGGTGATGCGATTTCGGATGCACTGGACAAAGGAATTGCTCTCCTTCTCAGGCTGCCATAAAAAAATGAGAGGAGAAGACAAATTCGAGGAACTGTATGGTGAAGTTCCATGCGACGGAAACTAATTCTTTGTTTGGCGCTCTTGCACTGATAACAATAAAAAAAACCAATGAAGAAAAAATTAAATTTTTCTAACGAGTGAAATTTTTTTGCTTTCCTACATGAGCATACATTGAAACTCGGTTATAATGACATTCATAAACTAACGTGATTACGCTAAAACCGAGATGTATATTTTAGAACACTTGAATGAAATGCATTGGATCCCAATTATAACGTTTTAGCAAAAAACCAATTAGTTACCTCTTCCAAAAGAGGACAAATTACCACGGGGCCCAACCATTTATAATAAATTCATAAAAAATTAGAAGTAAAAATAATCAGACATCTGAAGGAATATATTTTTATATTTGCAAATTCTCCATATCAAACTTTTGAAACATTTATTAAAAGCCTAAGTATGAACCGGGGATGAAATATGTCCCTAAGAGCTGCATTGTGTGTGTGTGTTTTGCTTTCATTATTGTCTTTTCGTTATTTATTTTTGTATCGTATATGAATGTGGCTGTCTATCTGTTGTTTTTGCAATGAAAAAAAAACCATCTAGTCCAGCGGTTCTCAACCGGTGCTCCGTGTGAACTCCCAAGGGCTCCGCGGCCCTCGAGGAAAATAAAAAAAGAACCAGTAAATTTGAAAAAAATAATTATTAATATTTTTGAATAAAAATAAATCAGTAACTTTGATGAATAAATAAAAAATAGGCCTACGGGGCTCCGCCATAGAAATTACATACTGGAAAGGGCTCCGTGGGTCAAAAAAGATTGAGAACCGCTGATTTAGACAAAAAGTTGTATGCGGGTAATATCGAAGAGTGCACCAAGACAATTTTCACACCTACCGTTCTTTTCAAGCAGTTTTTGATGTACAAAGCCGCAACTAGGGAGAGCGGGTCCACTGTATCGAGTGCTGAACTAGAGGGGGCGCCGAATTGCCCCTTTAACACCACTCCTAACCTTTCCTTACACGGGGACGCCAAAAGCTTGCTAGCTCCAGTTAAAAAAGTATCCAGCTGCGGCCCTGTATGTACCTTAAACCTTGCAACATACATACTGATGTACAGGGCCACAACGACATGCGTGGTCAGCCGGGGCAAGCACGCATTTTGGCGCCCCCTTTTAATATTGAAGGAGAGATGAAAGGTTAACATTTGCGCTCCTGTCTGGCTCGGAGTTCGGAGCATCAGTCAGTGCCGTCTTAACGCATGGGCCCACCCGAGCACGGCCCGGGTGCCTCAAGAGAAGAGGGGCCTCCCAAAAATGAGATCCGATTGAAATTTTAAAGGATTTACCATGTAGGGCCTCCTAAAAACCACTTGGTGCGGGGGGCCCATAATACTCTTAAGACGACCCTTCATAATGTTGTATCATAATGTTTTTTAAAATTTGATTTTTTACAGTTTTTAAAACATTAAATTTTCAGAAATTTTATTTCGATTCCTATCTGAATTTTTTTTTCCTGACCATCAAAAGAAATATATATTTTTTTAAATAGGTGAAAATAATTTTTTTCTTGATTTTTTTTTTGGTCATATGGGGTTTCCCAAAATTACAATTATTGTGCTTAATTTCCATTAATTAGAAATTTAATTAATTGGAAATTCACTTTAATTACAAAGAAAAACGTGCTAAATTCATGGCCAATTTTTTTAAACTTCAAAAATATGTTATTTAAATAGTTTTTAATATATGTTATTTAAATTAATTATGATGATTCCAGTCATGATATATAAAAAAATTTGTGCGATTTGGTCACGAATCGTAAAAGCATCAAAAATGGGTCAACTTGTAGGTTGTCTTTCTTCAACTTTGAATTAATTTCAAACGGCAAATATTGTTACAGAAAATTAAATTCCATTACATGAATATTTTTATTAGTATATACAGTAAAACCCCTCCTTTTTGTGAACACGGACAGGACAAAAAAATTAAATACATGTAAAATGGGTGACCGTTAAAAAGAGGTTTGAAATTCATACTTTTATATATTATACAAGTAAATTAATATTTGTCCGTAAAAGAAGGAATATCCGTTAAGAGGGGGAGCACGAATTTGCATGCTAGCTGGAGCCAATTTCAGCTTGGCGAAAATAATTTAGCCAATCCCGAGATGTCACGTGACATTAAAAAATAAAAAAACCCCGGTTGCTAATGTAATGAAATTTAATTTTCTGTAACAATATTTGCCATTTGAAATTAATTCAGAGTTGAAGAAAGACAGCCTACAAGTTGACCCATTTTTGATGCTTTTACGATTCATGACCAAATCGCACAAATTTTTTTATATATGATGACTGGAATCATCATAATTAATTTAAATAACATACATATTAAAAAACTATTTAAGTAACATATTTTTGAAGTTTTGGCTTGAAGAAAATTATTGGCCATGAATTTAGCACGTTTTTCTTTGTAATTAAAGTAAATTTCCAATTAATTAAATTTCTAATTAATGTAAATTAAGCACAGTAATTGTGATTTTGGGAAACCCCATATGACCAAAAGAAAGTCAAGGAAAAAATGATTTTCTCCTGTTTAAAAAAAATATATATTTCTTTTGATGGTCAGGAAAAAAAAATTCAGATAGGAAATCGGAATGAAATTTCTGAATTTCATGTTTTAAAAACTGTAAAAAATCAAATTTTTTTAAAAAAACATTCTGATACTCATTAGACCTTTTAGTTCCCAAAAATGTTCATTTGGTGTGATTCAAGTATTACGTCAGCATCGAGGGGGGGCGGGGGCGGGGTTTCGGATTTGCGGACATTTGATGACAAAGGGGCGAGGGGGGTTTGAAGGTCACTTACATCATCAACCACCCCCTTATACGAAATTATTTACATGCTTCACACTAAATCTCTTTCCAGACACAGATTTATGGCTTCGCCACGTGCTGGCTATTCGAATTGTTCTGTCCCCTATTCACGTTATAATTTAAAATTCTTGACCACGAATTACTCAAATTTGCCGCCCCTCTGAACTTGCTACCCCGGCCCGCTTTACACCCTGTACATACGACATCAGGGCCGCAACTAGAGAGGAGCAGGTGGGACTGGTGCCAGGGTCGTCTTAAGAGTATTATGGGGCCCCCGGGCCAAGTGGTTTTTAGGAGGCCCTACATGGTATATCCTTGAAAATTTCAATCGTATCTCATTTTTGGAAGGCCCCTCTTCTCTTGAGGCACCCGGGCCGTGCTCGGGTGGGCCCATGCGTTAAGACGGCACTGACTGATGCTCCGAACTCCGAGCCAGACAGGAGCGCAAATGTTAACCTTTCATCTCTCCTTCAATATTAAAAGGGGGCGCCAAAATGCGTGCTTGCCCCGGCTGACCACGCATGTCGTTGTGGCCCTGTACATCAGTATGTATGTTGCAAGGTTTAAGGTACATACAGGGCCGCAGCTGGATACTTTTTTAACTGGAGCTAGCAAGCTTTTGGCGTCCCCGTGTAAGGAAAGGTTAGGAGTGGTGTTAAAGGGGCAATTCGGCGCCCCCTCTAGTTCAGCACTCGATACAGTGGACCCGCTCTCCCTAGTTGCGGCTTTGTACATCAAAAACTGCTTGAAAAGAACGGTAGGTGTGAAAATTGTCTTGGTGCACTCTTCGATATTACCCGCATACAACTTTTTGTCTAAATCAGCGGTTCTCAATCTTTTTTGACCCACGGAGCCCTTTCCAGTATGTAATTTCTATGGTGGAGCCCCGTAGGCCTATTTTTTATTTATTCATCAAAGTTACTGATTTATTTTTATTCAAAAATATTAATAATTATTTTTTTCAAATTTACTGGTTCTTTTTTTAATTTCCTCGAGGGCCGCGGAGCCCTTGGGAGTTCACACGGAGCACCGGTTGAGAACCGCTGGACTAGATGGTTTTTTTTTCATTGCAGAAACAACAGATAGACAGCCACATTCATATACGATACAAAAATAAATAACAAAAAGACAATAATGAAAGCAAAACACACACAATGCAGCTCTTAGGGACGTATTTCCTCCCCGGTTCATACTTAGGCTTTTAATAAATGTTTCAAAATTTTGATATGGAGAATTTGCAAATATAAAAATATATTCCTTCAGATGTCTGATTATTTTTACTTCTAATTTTTTATGAATTTATTATAAATGGTTGGGCCCCGTGGTAATTTGTCCTCTTTTGGATGAGGTAACTAATTGGTTTTTTGCTAAAACGTTATAATTGGGATCCAATGCATTTCATTCAAGTGTTCTAAAATATACATCTCGGTTTTAGCGTAATCACGTTAGTTTATGAATGTCATTATAACCGAGTTTTAATGTATGCTCATATAGGAAAGCAAAAAAATTTCATTAGTTAGAAAAATTTAATTTTTTCTTCATTGGCTTTTTTTATTGTTATCAGTGCAAAAGCGCCAAACAAAGAATTAGCTTCTGTCGAATAGAACTTCACCATACAGTTCTTCGAATTTGTCTTTTCCCCTCATTTTTATGGCAACCTGAGAAGGAGAGAAATTCCTTTGTCCAGTGCATCCGAAATCCCATCACCCTCCTTGTCAAACCACTTAATAGACAATGGAAGAGAGCAACCGCAGGTCCAGCCGAACCGTCATCAGGGAGCTCAAGCCTTCCCAATACATGATGGCAGCTTTCCGGTTACCCCAACCGTCCAAAAAAATGTGTATTTTCTCGGTTGAAAAAACCGCGCTCAGCGGTTGCAGTTGTATCTGTGCGTTGACAGAATAAAACTATAGATGATGCCTTCCCCCCCCCCCCCCCAACGTCAACCGCGTGCAACCGCGCCGTAGTCAGGTCCCAGCCTTACACTCCCTCTCCGGCTGAAAAAAATAAAGGGGGTTTCTTTTCCTTCTTTCTAAAAAAAAGAGCTACATTTTTGGATTGGTCAAGGAGGCTTGGGTAGACAACATCTTTGTGTCAGACCGAAAAGTGTTTATTGTTAATGTAATTGTAATGTGTGTTATTGTAATGAAAAAAATTTTCATGCCGATCCTCAAGATTTCCTTTAGAATTTAGATTGCAGAATCTCCAAAAATAACGGTAAGCAAAGGCTTGGGTAGACAACATCTTTGTGTCAGACCGAAAAGTGTTTATTGTTAATGTAATTGTAATGTGTGTTATTGTAATGAAAAAAATTTTCATGCCGATCCTCAAGATTTCCTTTAGGATTTAGATTGCAGAATCTCCAAAAATAACGGTAAGCAAAACTAAAAATATATAAATTATCTGATAAATTTTTATTTGAGCATTTCAATTCAACTACAGTAGTCTCTCGAGAATTCGGTCGTGCTCACAGAGTAATAATACTATAGAGTGCGCGCGAGGGGTTACAATGTGAAGCAAAGATCCGGAGTCACGTGATTCCGGTCGAAAGGCTGGTCAGGGAATCTCGCTGGCAATGCTTTCCTTATGGCTGTTCGTATGACGATCTCCAAGTGCTGTCTTATTTTTCATTAGAATGGTCACCACGTGTGCAGCTTTCGGATGTTCTGAACGGTTTAGGAAAGGAGGAACATTATCCTTTCACAAAGGAATACTTTTTTGCTTATTCCCCTTCTTATAAATTAAAAATTGGAATATTAAATTGACGATGCAATGGATTTCTGACGTAATCTCAGTTTCTAACGACTCCATTTTGGATTTAATTCAATTAAAGTTCCAAGTTTTGGTAAAATTCAAATGGCATGAATCATTATTAAATGTTTTAATAGAATTTTTGGCAATAAATGATTGAAATTGTGAGTTTTATGAAGTTTTAACTGAAATATACGTCTCCGCAAGATTTGGCGAGATTTGGCGAGCTAGTGAGTTCATTCGAGTTTTGCTCAACTTGGAAGAAAATATGCTTTTCAGATGGAGAAATTTATGAAAAATATTCTATTTAAATAGAATGTGAGGAAAACTTCCCCCCCCCCTCTAGACAATTGCAGTTTTGCATAAAAATGCATAACAACCTCTAAAAATAATAGTATTTTTACCCCTCTTCGTAACGGTTATGTTTGCATATGCTGATAAATACAGCAAAAGCCAACATGAACTAAGCCGATGAAAAAAAATCTCTCTCTATCTTCGCATTTATTATTAATTTAATTTTTATGGCGAAATATGTGTAGTGCACGCATCTCATACGGACAGAACTAAGTTGTTGAAATAAAGTGATATTTCAGCATGGATTTTTTCCATATTCATTAAACTTACTAACTTCATTTTGAGAATTATTCGATTCATTCGTAAAAAGTGATAAATGCTACGAAATTCATCAAACTTACTAAAAATATTGGTAATTATGCATATATTTACCAACTATTATGCATAATTTCTGAAGATAACGCGCACTACGGATTTATCAAATTTACAGTAACATAAACATTATATATTTGTTGTATACAATATTTTGTTTCCTGTGTGTGTATAGATATTTAGAAAGCTATTAAAAACTGTGCCAAAAAAATTTATTTCATGAAATTTATACTGTTTATATTCACTTCCTTCAAATATTATATATTCAATTAAAATTTAAAAACCCATGTGTTAAGAAATTATTAAGAATTATCACTTAATGGAAAATAAATAAATTCCGTTTTCCAATATTTGTTTATTTTATAGAATTTATTTTTTCAAATCTGATACTCCCTAAATATTTCACATAAAAATGAGTGAAATTCATTGAAAAAATGAAGGAAAGTTTTCATCAACTTGATCGAATTGAGTCAAATTTCGTTACAGCAACATCCTAGCTTCTGCGAAAACGCGCCAAATGTAATAGCGCAGAACCTGTTCTTTCCCCGACAATACTGCTCATCTTTTCTTCACGTTCGACAAGTTTTATGAATAGCGTGCGCGGTCTATTTATATCTTAAGTCTATGGTCGTGCTCTAATCCAGCACGTCCAGTAGTCCAGGATATTTAGGTGGTGTGGTGTCACTTTTCTCCTGATTCCCTAACCCCTTAACACGTTCTAATATTTCTTAATTGCTGATCAAGTCCTGACTTTGTCTTTGCACGAAATTTCATATATTATTTCAATGGGTTTCTTCAAAGTTAATCCAGCAATTTCGGTAAAATCTGGCACACCGTGGTCTAATACGTACCGGATTAGCGAGAGTCTACTGCAGGGGTCTTCAACCTCTGAGGCATAGCAGGCCATATTGAAACATTTTATAAAGTACGCGGGCCACAAAGTTATACTGTGGCATTTTTCGTTATTAAACGAAAGGGGGGGGGGGCATAATATAGAAGATTTTTATTCACTCTGAATACAAATAATGCAAAGGCCACAACAGGCAGAGTGCCCAACGAGGTGGCTGAAAGAGAAAATAATAATAATTAATATAATAATAGTAAAAATAAAATAGAATAAACAAATAAAAAATAATAATTTCTAAAAAAATTTTTTAAAATAATTTCTTTCATTGACAATAATTTTAATTCGTTCTGAAATAATTTCTTTCATTAAATTTTATTCATTCTGAAATAATTTCTTTCATTAAATTTAATTCATTCTGAAATAATTTCTTTCATTAAATTTAATTCATTCTGAAATAATTTCTTTCATTAAATTTAATTCATTCTGAAATAATTTCTTTCATTAAATTTAATTCATTCTGAACTAATTTCTTTCATTTATTTTTTAATTTATTCTGAACTAATTTTTTCCATTAAAAATATAATTCTTATATTTACTCTGATATAATTTCTTCCCTCTATTGAAGAAATGTTTTTCTATTAAATATTATCAGTATCTTTATATCAAATCAAATATATTATATTTGAGATATTATCAAATCTTTATTAATCAGTAATATTAAATTACTAAAACTATGACGGATCTCCATTTTTGCCGTGTGGCTGAAGGCACCAGGACGGACATCTTAGATTACTAAAAATATGATGCAGAATTTTACTGTGATTTTTTTTTTTTTTAATGGGAGTGTGATTATTTTTCATCTAGTACCAGAGAATATCATTATATTTCCTTATCTTATTTTTGTGTTTATGGTTTTGGTGATGCAAAAATAAAAAAAAAGTTATGATTTTCATAATATTGTTCATTTTAGTGAACCATCCCGTTCTTATTAGGGCCGAAAGGGTGCAGTGGTGGATAACCGCAAATTTGTGGGTGGGGGCGGTGGTTGTGACCATGTGTTCAATTTTTCAGGACGGTTCTGATTTTTTTTGGAAAAAATTCTGAATTTTCCCCCTTTTTTAAGCAAATTTATTTTCTTGGTTTGTTATTCAGTCAAAAACGTAGAAAACATTTTTTTTTCCATTTAATTTTTCTGCTCTCGGGGAGGGGGGGGGGTGTGACAGGGTGACAGCCCCTACCTTTAATCCGCCCCTGATAGGGGGGCCTCCAGATCAGGTTGCGCCTGGGGCCTTCCAAAATCATGATCCGCCACTGGTTGTCTATATAATCCTCATCACTAAAATTGAAATATTTTGTATGATAACTCAAAAATAGCAAAATTATTCTTTAAATTTATCTATTTTTTTTTTAATTAAATGGTTTTTTCCCCAAATGTTTAGTTTTTTAGACTCAACAACGTGTTCGAAATTGAGCGAATAATCGTGAATCAGCCAATGAAGTCCTTTTAATCGACATCTCAAGTTCACCATCAGAGACGACATACCCGATATTATCAGATTCACAGCTGTACCCAGAACTTCTTGCGGACAGAAACTTGCGGGCAAATCCAAATGTGGAGATCTACTAATGAATCACGGTGATGATGACGTTGAGTTGTGTTGAAGATGATACGATTCAAAGAAATTATCTAGAATAATCAATAAAAATAAATATATGTTAAAAGTATTTCATAGCCTCTTGTGGTATTACTATATTTTTGATTTTATTGTTTCTATAGCATCTTCTTCATCGCTGTTATTTTTTTCCCCGATGTTCACAAATGCGCAAGTTTGCAGGTAAAAGGTTGAAGTTAGTATTAAACGATGTAAGCTAACTTTTTTTGCAGTCTCAATAAACGAGGAATGAGCATCCACCTTGGTAAGTGATTCTCGACTCTTCGTTGAAAGATTACCTTTAATTTTTTGTTACTTCATGAAATCATATAAATTCGGATAAAATATTTTGTCTTATCACACTATTTGACTGTGAGATCACTAAAACGTCTCTCGTGGGGGGTTCTTTAAGATTAACAAATGCATGCTGAAAAAATTACTATTTTGTAATGAAAGCTAGAAAGTCTGCCTGCTGGTTGACTATTAAGAAAGAATGAACTATACTGATCAAGAGTTTTTATGCTAGTTCAACATCTATTTAACCTCTTCTCGTACTAAGTGTGATTATTTCGATTTAGAGAAGATGAAAAACTGCATTTGAGCTTTACCAACAAAAACTTTGTTACTGTAACCAGAAGATTAGAGAGGATGTCATTGGAAAAAATAATACAAGTTAGCAAAAAAAAAAACAATCTAAAGTGATGAACACGAGTTCTACATTACCGATGCTATAGTCGGAAGCTAAAAAAGGTTATGATTTCGTAGGGAAAAATATTTAGTCGTCATGGATGCGCCATGGGTTATCAGCTGGGTACGAATGCCTACAGTTGAATGATAACATAACATATTGCATCTATTACGTTACGATCATGTCTTGACTTTCATGACATCGCTAAAATTCCAGTGGAAAATCATAACGTCGCGGAAAATTGCTTGATTAATTACGAAAATTTGAAATGCATGATTGAAGAAATTTATTTAAAATATTGAATAAATGAAAACTTCATTTGTAGAAAAGACTTTGTAAATGACATTTGCGGTAGCTCTTTTATTTTACAGCTCGGAAAATTCTGTCAGTTAGGTAAAAGAACTCAAATTTCAAGAGAAGTTACACGATGGTAAAAACACGTCAGAGCATGAAAAGTTTAACCCAAACAGTAATTTAATGACGTGTAAACGATAATTCAAGAACGACCCTTGTGAAAACCTGACGTCATGGGTGTGAAATTGATTGGATGTGACGTCGGAGTTGTGAGAAATTTCACAAAAAAAAAAGTTTTCCGAGCGATGCAATCCCTCTTTGAAAAAAAATCCCATTAAGGAGTGTATTAGTGAAAACGATAATTTTGGAAGGACGTATACGAAAATAAAGTGGTGCTATATTCAAATAAATTGTTCCTTAAGAACTTGTTACATGCATTTTTACTAGCTGATTTATAAACGAGCTTGTGGAAAATCGCATCACGTCACGGGATAAAAATTTTTTTTACAAACTATGATTTAGGAATGACCCCTCTTTGAACAGAATCTCATCACTTGGGATAGAAAAGAAAATTCCAAACGATAATCTAATGACGATCCCTTTTAGAATAACTACCTCAAAAAATGTGACATAAAATAAATTTCTTTTGGGAAAGGTTCCTTGGTATCGTATTTGCTAAACTCGATAATTTTTTTATTTTAAAATAATAATTTAAGCCCTCATCAAACCTGTTTGAAAAAGAAAGTAAGTTGGAGAAAACGATAATTTAAGAACGACCCCTCTTAGAAAATGTGACATCATGCGATAATTTAATGATGTTCGAAACTTTAATTTTCGTCATTAGCTTTAATTTTCTAGGATGATTGGGAAAAAAAAGTAGGACCCAGTTGATCACGTGACTTTCGAGTGCCATAGCCCTCTCTTTCTCGTTAGCTCCGGTATACAGAGGGTGACGTCACTGTTGAGATTGAAAAACTGACATAAAAAAAGTTTAAGTTAGGAAAAGTTAGAAAAAAAAAGTAAGAACGGCTGAAAAAATTTTATTTCAAAAAGCCCGACGGGAAAGTTAAAAAACCATAATTCCCTCTTAGTGTTGGAAACTTCTAGGGACTTTGAAAACTTTTTAGTCAGACTTGGGAAAACTGACGCAAAAAAAAGTTTAATAAAAGTTTAAGAAAGATCCCTCTATGGAGTGTTGTGTGACATAAAAAAATTTAATTTAAGAACAACCCCCTCTTAGACATAAAAAAAAAAATTAATTTAGGAAAGAAAACAGTAAAGATCCCTGACGTGACATAAAAATTTTTAATTTAAGAACGACCCCCAATAAAAAATTCAATTTAGGAAAGAAAACAGTGAAGATCACAGCGCCATCTAGTGTCCCTCACCCTCTTATCGCGTGGCAGCAGGTATATGCGGATGCCCATTGTCCTCGGAGCCCCAATTCTCCCCTACTGAGAAGGAAGAAATTTGATGATTAGAAAATGTTTAGGTTTGGGGTTCTAACCCCACTCAAGCCGAGATTATAGTGTTATTTTGCAAGAAAAAACGTGACCCCGCCCCCCCTTGAGAAGAAGAAAAAATTGAACCCCCTCCCCCCGGAAAATTCTGCTTACGCCTATGCGTATATACGAGACTCAAACGCACACGCAGAAGAAAGTGCAGCAATGCATTGTTCTTTCGGAAATTATTGGGGGGGGGGGCTCAAATGGCTTCAGCCCCTAGGTTCCGGTGAATATGACATCTCTCTCTCTCTCTCTCTGTCATTTTCCGACATATTTTATCTCTCTTCCAGCTGCTCTGTCCGAAATTGACAAAAACGACCTCAGTGCAAGCCAAAAATGAACTGGTTCACCTGCCTAATATCGTGTAGGGCCCCCGCGAGCCCGCAGAAGTGCCGCAACACGACGTGGCATGGACTCGACTAATGTCTGAAGTAGTGCTGGCGGTAATTGACACCATGAATCCTGCAGGGCTGTCCATAAATCCGTAGGAGTAAGAGGGGGTGGAGATCTCTTCTGAACAGCACGTTGCAAGGCAACCCAGATATGTTCAATAATGTTCATGTCTGGGGATTTTGGTGGCCAGCGGAAGTGTCTAAAGTCAGAAGAGTGGCAATTCTGGACGTGTGGGGTGTCGCATTGTCCTGCTGAAATTGTCCAAGTCCGTCGGAATGCACAATGGACATGAATGGGTGCAGGTGATCAGACAGGATGCTTACGTACCTGTCACCTGTCAGAGTCGTATCTAGACGTATCGGGGTCCCCTATGCACACACCCCATACCATCACAGAGCCTCCACCAGTTTGAACAGTCCCCTGTTGACATGTAGGGTCCATGGATTCATGAGGTTGTCTCCATACCCGTACACGTCCATCAGATCGAAGCAATTGGAACCGAGACTCGTCAGACCAGGCAACGTGTTTCCAGTCCTCAACAGTCCAATGTCGGTGTTGTCGGGCCCAGGCGAAGCGTAAGGCTTTGTGTCGTGCAGTCATCAAGGGCAGTGGTTCTCAACCTTTTTTTGTCCATGGCCCCCTTTCACCCATTTCTCATTCCTGTGGCCCCCTTGCGAACATGAATAATTTTCTACTCCCCCTTCCTTCTTTCCCCCCCCCCCCGTTTTCCCATTAGAAGATAGTTATTCAAAAATTGTCTGAAGTATAAATATGTTTGAATTTAATTTGATTAATTTTTAATTTATAAAAATAATGAAAAAGCAAAACAAACATAATAGAATACAGCAAAAAATAGAATAAATTATTTTCAATCAATGTAAACTCTGCGCTTGAAGACGGCACAATGTCATCAAGTTACTGTACTGGATGAAATTTTTATTATTTACAAATTAGTTTTTTTTGTGTGTAAATGATTATGGTTTCATTGAGAAATGTCAGTTGTGGCTTCCAAAATACGCATTCTTATAATGATAAAAATTGCAAAAAGTGGTAGCAAGCAGTTTTATTAATTTTATTCTGTTCATGCGGATAAAAGTAGTAATGAGGGAGTAGCCACACAAATGAATCACAGTTGAAAAGTTCAACCTCTCACGTCATTTTTAACAATAATACATGTATCAAGGATATAGGTTCATGTTGTAGCCCTACTATGAATTTAAAAAAATGAACTAAAATACGTGTGAATTTTTTTTAAATATTTGTTTGAACCATTCATTCCAGAGAAATCATGCACGCAGTGACAAAACTGTTCGTGTGAACATAATAATGATTCATTATCAATATTTCAAATCCATCGGAAAATATAAATAATCAGATTTTCAAATAAGAAAATTATCAGTTTGTTGACTTCAATTTCGATACGGTGAAAATCTGATATTTCGTTGGATGACAAGCTACCTTCAAGTGGCTTTTTGGTTCATAATGTGGCAGCTCTCTCGCAGGCGGACGAAGCAAAGTGTGAGTTGGCTTAAACACAGGGCAATATTTCACATAACAGTCCGTACTATGTTTAATATACAGGGCGCATAGATAACGGGGCATATGACATTTTACTGGCGAACCATTGGTTCTAGAAGCATACTTCCAGTTGGAAAAAGTACCCAAATAATGTGTAGTACTCAGATATTTGATTCATGTTGCCAGGGGTTACTTAGTTATTAAAATAAAAGTATTAACTCTTTATGCGGACACCCTGTGCCCTAAAACCCAATGTGAAAGTTGTTTCCCGGTCTCCAACGAAAAAATTCAACATTTATAAGAGCAATATTCCCTGAGATATTCGAAGAAAGTTGGGGGGGGGGGTGAAAAACAGCATTAAATACGGGGAAACCATTTTATCTGTTGCTGTTTTTTCCCAAATTTCCTCAATTTTTCGAATTCGCATGTCTCGGTGAATATTGCACTTAGAAACGTGAAATTATTTTAGTCGGTATCGGGAGAGACAGAGCAACAACGTCTTAATTGGGTTCTTTGGCACACGGGGATGATATAAAAAGTTTCTTTTACTTTATAACTATACAACCCCTTACAACATGAATGACATATCTGAGTTGGACACGTGATTTGGATACTTTTTCTAGTTGGAAGTATGTCTTTAAGACTAACGGTCCGCCAGTAAAGTGCCATACGCCCTGTTACCCATGAGCTTGCATATACACGTAAAAAAATAGTTTGGGACATAAAGTCGACTCTCGTTTTAACGAATACCGTTATAACGGGAAAAAAATATCGTTTTAATGAAAACTTTTCTAATCCCCGGGATAAGTTTACATAGGAGCAATATAAAAATCTGGAATTCCTTTGTAACGAAATTTCGTTATTACGAAGTGATTTCTCCGGTATCTTGGAGTTCATTATAATGAGGTTTGACTGAATCCCCCCCCCCCCCAAAAAAAATCTTACATTTTTGCACTAAAGTAATTGAACTTCGGCAATTTGATCTGAAACAGTCCTTTTTATAATGGTTATGTCCTTTTTAATTTTATAAATTTAGGAAGGAAACAAAAGAAAGAAAGGGTGAGGAGAAAAAAAGAAAAATGACCAACAGGAGCTCGGTTGTGTTGTGCGCAAGGGAGGGTATTTGCGCCTCACTCTCAGTTTTATGACAAAATTTGACATTTATGAGACGTTTGACTAGGGTCACGATTAATCTCTATATATAGCTTTCAATATTAAAATATTTCATTTATACGAAGAGCAATTTCAATTATTTGACATTTTCATTTCGATTCGAACTCCAAATCTTTGGCATTTAGACATAATTTCTAACTTATCAAATCAAGGCAGTTTTTGCAGATTGTGAAAACGCGTCGCTGAATTGGTTTTGCTTGCGTATTATCAACACTAAAAACCATAAATTTTAGGTTTGCAGATACAAAGAGATGAATTCAGCCGGTTACGGACATTTCAAAGTAAAGACGTACGTGAGAATTTATTGCACTTTTCTGAGAAATCAGCAGACGCAGTGAGACTCAAATAAACGGATTTAAATTGCTGTAAATGTGGTCATACGTGCTTTAAGAATTTTTTTTCTAATGTCCACAACATTGTTCTTGCAGGATAGGAAAATTGCATTGAAATTATTTAGGATGTTGCAGGCCAGTAGTAGGCGCCTATCGACATTTCGTACTGCTGAATGTGTGATCAACTTGTAGAAATTGAGATTATATATATTATATCTCAACCAGGCTATGACCACAGTGTCAAAGGACGCTGTTTAGAGCGTTAGTGTTATGAACGCTAGTGTTCATCTTCGGATGGAATCAAGAACTTTCGGAAGATTATGATGTAGATTTTATAGTTGATTTTTTTTCCTCCGTAAATTATGATCCGTCCATTGACGAACATTGATTATGTGTGAATTTATATGTGCAATCTATGTAATATTTTCATTTATTATCTTCTGAAGATATCTAATAGAATTTTCCAGACATACCCATCCTCCGGGAACGCTTCGATATCTCAATGAGATGGGAAGCGGGGTGTGTTTGTTCTTCAAAGGTCAAAGGCCAGTAGTAGGCCAGCAGCAGGCTTAAGTAGTAGATCAGTTAATTAATAGGAAGCATTGCAGTACCGATTAAAAAACTTTAAAGGTGTAATGTCAATCTTAGAGGAAGTCCCAATACATTATCTTTTTGGATTGCATATAGATACCAATCAGCAAACCAAATGACGTTAAGACCGTCTTAAATATGTTTAAAATTACGTTTTTCCTGTTAAATTGAAAGGAATGGCATATGGACACTTGCGATTGAAACAACAGTAATTTTATGCAATTACAGTTTCTTGAGTTATACAGCAATGCAGTTTTAAAAAAGTAAATTTCGCGGGTATTTTTTCTCATGTATGATTTGGTCTCTAGGAGTTCGTTATAACTGAATTCGACTTTGTTTTCAGCAAAAGCAATGAATTGGCATCCTCTCAAAATTCATAAAAAAATACTCCAGAGCAATCATTCTTTATTCGATTTTTATGAACATATTCCCCATCAGATCACTGCTGAAGATAGCTTTGTGCTAAACTAGATGGCTATCCGTCTGTAATTGCATGAAAACGATGGGTTGTTTTTAGTAGCTTTCATTTTTCACTCATCGACTTCTTGGATTGCATTTACTACCAGCACTCAAAAGAATGTCAATGAATGGTCAACAAATCTTTGCCTGCTTTCTTTATGGCAGCCCTCTTCAATGAAAAGTCTTCGAACACACACAATTTTCTGTCTGTACAGTTACTCCATTTTGCTTAAACCTCTTCTATAGTTTGGGTCAGGGCCTACTATCACCCCCAAGTCGTAAAACCACCGAGATTACATGAACAACTTATTTTATTTTCTTTCTCATGTTAATGTTACTTGAATAGGGGAAAATTTGAGAAAAAGATGTGCTATTCTATGCATTTTGTTTGGCAATTAAATTTTTTTAGTCAGAGTGACTAAAAAAATTTAATTTCATAAACTTCTTCGTGGCCCCCGTATCAGTAGCCGTGGCTCCCCTTTTGTGATATTTTCATCCGTGGCCCCCCTGGAATATCCTAGGGCCCACCTGGGGCCATATGGCCCCCGGTTGAGAACCACTGATCAAGGGTACACGAGTGGGCCTTTGGGTCCGAAAGCCCATATCGATGATGTTTCGTTGAATGGTTCGCACGCTGACACTTGTTGATGGCCCAGCATCGAAATCTGCAGCAATTTGCGGAAGGGTTGTCTGTCACGTTTAATGATTCTCGTCAGTCCCGTTCTTGCATGATCTTTTTCTGGCCGCAGCGATGTCGTAGATTTAATTTTTTACCGGATTCCCGATATTAACGGTACACTCGTGAAATGGTCGTACGTGAAAATCCAAATTTCATCGCTACCTCGGAGATGCTATGTCCCATCTCTCGTGCTCCGACTATAACACCACGTTCAAACTCACTTAAATCTCGATAACCTGCCATTGTAGCAGCAGTAACCGATCTAACAACTATGCCAGACACTTGTTATGTTATATAGGCGTTGCCGACCGCAGCGCCGTACTCTGATTGGTTCCATCTCTCTTTATTTGCATACGCATGCCTGTACCAGTTTTTTTGGCTCTTCAGTTTACTTAATTACTCGGGTTCTCGAGTTTATTGAGCTTCACTACACTCCCCTGTTGTTGTCCTCTAATTGTCCTGGTTCTATTCAAGACTGTCTCAAAACATGGACCCTTGGGCAAAATGTTGTTCTAGGGGTTCCGTACTTAGCTAGAAGTAACAGCTTACAGCAGGGGTCTTCAATTTTTCCGACACAATGGGTCAATTTAAACTTCCCATGAAGCCCACGGACCACCAAATCTTGTGATTTAGTGACATCTTAATAGACGTGGCCAATAAGCCCCGAGTTGAACCCGGAGAAAAATACAAGAAACTAACAAAATATTTCATTTGTTCTGAAGTTATTTTTTATTAATTATAAATTTTGATTAATTCTGAAAAATTATTTTTTCACTTATTCTAAAAAAGTTTTATTAGTTGCTGATTAAATTAATTAATTACGAGATTAATTTTAATCTGAAAACCCTATAAATTATTCTTTAATTATTTATTGTGGTAATTTTGAAATTATTTTCCTTCTCAAAATATCTTGAAATTACTTCTCTTTCAATAACTATGCAATTATACTTGGGCGCGGTAGCCCGGTCGATAAGATGCTCGCCTAAAGTACCAAAGGATGTTTAGAGGTGTCGCGAGTTCGATACCCAGTTCGTCTTTGTCAGAAAACTTTCCTGACACAGGGGTACAACGAAAAACGGTGACTTGACCGCAGCAAAAATTGCTACCGCAGGGAGTCCCCCATCGAGGGGTTAGCGCACCAACCTCTCGATGAGTATGAAAAACAAGCCTGCCGTTCGGAATCGGCAATAAATTGTAGGTTCCGGTCTAATTAACCCTCGTGTGCAGAAAATGATCGTGGTGCGACAAAAATGATCAAAATGATCAAGAGCAATTATACTTTTGTTGATTGTGAAATGATTTCTATCAGAAATTACGAAATTATTTCTCTTATTGATTTCGCAAATTCCATAATTATTTCTAGAATTTATTTCATCCGAAATTATTATTTTTTAATTAATTCCGAAATTGTTTCTTTGAATTCTAGAATTAATCGTTTTTCAATGTTTTCCAATGACAACCATTTTCTGAAAATCATCGGCGGGTCACGACAAAAAATCTGACCATGCGTTGAAGACTTCCATATTAAGCCTTCCATATTACGTATAGCCAAGACCCCCTGTAAGTCAGGGGTCTTCAACCCATGGCCAAATTTGGTCCTTGAAGCTTTTCGTCGTGGCCCGCCGACGTTTCCTCATGTTACTTCTCAAAATGTTATCAGTTCAGTTATTTATTATTATATTATCTATTATTTTTTTATTATTTCTTATTATTTTTTTATTATTTCTTATTATTTTTTTATTATTTCTTATTATTTTTTTATTATTTCTTATTATTTTTTTATTATTTCTTATTATTTTTTTATTATTTCTTATTATTTTATTATTATGCATTTTTGTATCCTTTTATCAGTACTAAATTCAGTCAACTTAAATTTTATTTCTAAGCGACGGAAAAGACGTCGTTAAGCTTTTTGGAGAGAAAAATAAAACACGCTTTTTTTTATTTCAGAGAGTGTCGTCTTGCATAATAATTTATAAAATTAGGTTAAAAAATTCTAAAATTCTTTGTCAAAAAATTTCTGTTTAAAATAATCTGATGGGAAAATACAGGGCTTGACAAACCCCAGGCACTAGGTCACCATGGCGACAAAGAAATTGTCTTTGACGCCTAATATTTTTATGTATGATAACTGATAACTATATTGAAGTTTGAGGACACTACAGAATTATCGGAAATTACGTCGACATGTCTGCCAGCATGAAAGGGGTCTTGAACAAATCAGAATACACATTTTTGGACGGATTTTGTGGGGGAAAAAATCTTGGTGCCTATAATATTTTGTTGGCACGTAAATTTTTTTTTTGGATTTGTCAAGCCCTGCTCATGTATATGTACACACTCATGTATTTGAGTTAGGTATAACATTAATAGGTCTACATATACTGTACGCCGGCAGTATATGACGTGCGCAGAACCAAACTTCGTGGGAGAGACCGTGGTATCTCTCCCAGAAAAAATTTGAATCGCTAACCTTCAAAAAGAATTTAAAACAAACCGAAATAGAAAGAAAATGCATATAAATGCTATATGCAACTTTTGTCGATATTTTAATTTATTAAAAAAATACTCTAAATTTTTGATCATTTTGAGGCAGACATCCGTAGATTTACCATATTTTACTGAGGCAAAAATCTTTTTCCACAAAAGTAGGTTAAATTACCCGTCATCGCTGAAATCAAGTACAGATTGAGGGTAAAAAACGGGACATTCTAGTTCAAAAAGAGACGTATTGTCAATAGGAAATATATGTTATGAACCCCCCCCCCCCGTACCGTATTGAGTAATGTCCCATAAACTTTGAGCAACACCAATCATTTTTGACTTCCGGCGTCCCTGATTAATTTATTGATATGTCTAACAGAAAAAAAAAAAATTATTTTACTACACTTTATTGATTATAAGTATTAGAGGGCTGCAAAATACTGTATCTAGATTGTTTTGAAGATTCTGAATAAATTATCATTAAAGAAAATGCTTCAAATGTATGAATTTATCAAAAATGTGTAACTATATTCTAAATATTGCTTACTTTTTCTGTCAGGAAACTAAGCGGAATCACGAGGAACTTGCATTTTTCGTTTTTTCTTGTAATAAAACATGCTCTACTAACAGAAGGTTATACTGTACATGCACAATCGAATGTAGTCCACACAAACCATAAAATACTGTGGAACTGCCTATCTCAACATCTGTGGGGGTTTTTTTTTCGGGGAAAAACAAGGATTTTACTTCAAAGTGGCTCCAAACAAAGCTACTCTCCCCGTCTAGCAGATTTCTTCACCACTGTAATTTCTTTATATTTCAATGATCACCTATGGAACTGCTTCTGTCCGCATCCCTGTTTCACTGATGGCCGCCATCCATTAAGCACAAAAGCCTTTACTAAAGCCCTGACTGGCGGCGTCAAAAAGAATGTAGTTTCTTTTCTTTTCTGCGGGAAACAGCAGGGGTCCCCATATATAGACGTATGCCTTCAGGTGACATATTCCCCCACAAGTGTCCACACACATTCACTCCCCGTCCTTCTAATTAGGAAATGGTGCTTCTATTCACAAAACCTGCATTGAAGAAGCCGAAACTGAACCCTATTGAAATGCTTTTTGTCAGATGCGGAAGATGCGGCCCCCTTTATCATGAAAAGAAAAGACTCAAATACATGGAATAAAAAAATTTCAAATGTTTGGAAGCATTTCGGAAACTGATTTTTTTTTTTTTTGTGTGCCTTCCCGCTTTCTTTCTCCTAAAAATTTCCGCCCTCCGTATGGTAGCGAGTCAAAATCGGACGGGACATATGCGGACAACATGGAAATAGGGTCAAAATCGGACAAATTTTGCCGCGCCCTTGATGTTGGCGCTGTATCTCCCATTTGTTTCTCCAACCTGTTAAATGGCGACAAAATGGATACAACGAGAAACCGGGTCAAAATCGGACAAATTTTGCCGAGCCGGCGATGTTGGCGGTTTATCCCTAATTTTTCCACCAAGCTGCTAAGTGACGATTTTCTCTTTGATGGACATTATAAAGACATGCAGAGAAACTTTTGATGAAATTCGAACAATGAAAGACGTGAGTCGTCTACCAGTCGCCAGAACAAGTTAAAAAAAACCCGTCCTCATTGAACCACTGACAAGTGATGGATTGCTACACGTAAAAAAAAAACGCCGACATAACCAACACCAACACTATAATAATATATAGCTTCAGTAGAACTATTGTCATTATTATTACCGGGCTCGGCACGGAGGTAATCATAAGTCCTTATCCCGAGGGATTTCTATCCTAGGAAGGGTCTCTACAACTAATCTCGCCTGAGTATTATCAGCACAGTGCGTGGACTACATCATTGTCAAACCAAAGGAAGTTTATTGTTTCATAAGAGGGAAAATTAGTAAAATCATACATAAATTAATGAGCACTTATACGATCATATACATAAACGATATCGATTGATTGTACATGCAAGATATATCGTGGAAAAAGAAAAATAACTACATCAACTGAACTAAATTTAATCAATAAAAATCACGGCAACTCACAGATGCCACATGTGGATAGAAATATGATAATATAGAAAACATGTGAACTAGTTCGACAGAAACATTAAAAAAAGATTTTATTCTAATGAAGTGATCTAAAACTATGCACACACACACTTATTCCGATTACAGTCAATCCCGTTTTTAACGTTCCCGCTTAGTACGACTTATTTTTGTGGTCTCAACTCTAAGTATAGTGGATCCCGCTTATAACATTTGTCAAAAAACCTGTCACAAAAACATTGTAAGCGGGGAAATGCTTTAAATGGAAAATCAAAGAGCGAATTAGTGAGTTGGAAACACCAGAATAAGTCGTACTAAGCGGGAAAACTATATAAGCAGGATCGACTGTAATTCTCATTAAGATTTCCCATTTAAAGCGGTTCTCACTTACAACGTTTTCCATGACAGTTTTTTCGAAAACGTTATAAGCGGGATCCACTGCATTATTTAATATTTATGCATTTGCATATAATAATTAGTCTATTAAAAAATCTTTGAGTTGAGCATAATGAATCGAAATGATAGATATCAAGTAGATACATGCGATCTTCATGCTTAATTGATTCAGAATTGAAATTCTATTAGTCTTATTAAGGATGGGACGAATAGTGATTTGAGCGAATAACCGAATACTTGGCAGCCGAATATGTATTTTCTTAAAATTCAACACAATCATAAATAAAATTGGTGCTTTTAATTGAAAATAAAATTATTTGTAATTTCAAATGATTGACATTGAATTTTAGTTATACTATTTATTATTTAAATAAATATTGAAAGATTTTTATTGCCAAGATAATGACAATCAAATTTAACGATGATGTCTGTATATGTCTGTATTTCAATATTACTTATGGAATCAATTTTCTTTTCAACACTCATTACCAGTTTTACGTCTTTAATCAAGAAAATGTCTCAGCCATTATTTACTCCCAACTATATAGTAATGTATCATAAAATTTACGACTTATTTTCTTATTTTTCCTCTCTAGATGTTCTCTGTCTCATTCAGGAGCTCAATACGTATCTGGTCTAGGGAAATCGTTCCTGCTCTACAGCAATACGGATTCCTATGTTGGGCCACAACTAGATGCTTGGTCACCCGGGGTGAGCGCGCATTTTGACGCCTCCTTGTAATGTTGGAAGCGAGGTTTCAGAATGAAATTTGCGCCCCCCTCGGGGTCTAGCGCGCGGGGCACGAAACACGTCTGCTCTTCCCCCCCCCCTCCCCTCCCCCATTTGCGGTCCTGGCTGGACTTTTTACACTATGGTGTGTAATTTTTTTCCCGCTCAATGTCAGTCGGATGACCAGCTGCATGTAGAGAATCGAACCATTCCTCGCCGTTCGTGTAAGATTGAACTATTTATGTCCGATAGTAGTAATCACAAATTTGCTCTATTGGAATAATGAAACGCTCCTATGTTAGCAAAAAAAAAAAAAAATACTTGAGATTTGTTTTTTTCAAAGTTGAAAGGATTTCAGTGACATATTGATCAACTAGATTCTACCCCACGTAAGTTTGCTTTTATCTAAATGATATATATATAAATAAATAAATTAATTAATTAAAAAAAAAAAAAAATATATATATATATATACACTGCTCAAAACAATTAGGGGAGCACATGGTTTTAACAAAATTACGCAAAGATGTATACCGATAAGTAACATAAAATGAATCATCCATAATTTAAAGCCTAGCAGGAAACGGAAGAAGAAAACTTCATATGCAAATCAAAGTTCATGACGTCAAAAACCAGAAAAAGGAGATAAGGGCAGAAATCGGGATGTTGCAGAAACGTCTGTTTTACTGACGTAACTGTGAAATTCGATTGCGCAGTATTTTTTTTTGAGACAAGGTGACTTGAGGATGTCTCAACAACGTGATTTACCGGAATCCATGGCATGGCGTGTTATAGGCAGACTGGAATCCGGGCAAACACAACGTAGTGTCGCGGACGCTGTTGGAGTAGCCAGAAGTGTTGTTGCAAAGCTGTGGAATCGATTCCAAGAAACAGGAAATGATAGACGTCGACCAGGGCAAGGTCGGCCACGCGCCACTACAGCAACTGATGACCGGTATATACGGTCAACAGCCCGTCGAAACAGAACAGAGAATGCTACGCAGCTGCAAAGACGGTTGCTCTAGGCAACAGGACGAAGGGTGTCCAGCCAAACAGTACGTAATCGGCTTCATGAGGGAGGGCTCTATGCACGTAGGCCAATGGTCTGCATTCCGTTGACCCCACGCCACCGTGCGGCCCGGAGAAGATGGGCTGCTGAACATCGAGATTGGGAGCAACATGATTGGAGCCAAGTGCTGTTTACAGACGAGTCCCGATTCAGTCTGGAGTGTGACACCCGACGTGTTCTGGTATGGAGGGACAGGGGCACTCGAAATAACACCGCATTCGTTCGTGAAAGGTCACAAGACAGACGAGCTGGTTGGATGGTATGGGGTGGAATCAGCATAGGCGGACGTACGGACCTGCATATCATTCGGAATGGCACTTTGACGGCCCGAAGGTATGCAGACGAGATACTGCGACCTCATGTCATCCCTTACGCTGGAGCCATTGGAGATTCCTTTGTTTTCCAGGATGATAATGCCCGACCGCATAGAGCTCGTCTGGTGGAGAACATGCTTGTAGCTGAAACAATACAGCGTATGGAATGGCCAGCGTGCTCTCCTGACCTGAATCCAATCGAGCATGTTTGGGACATGCTCGGACGACGCATTGCTGCGCGACCAAGGCCGCGCTTTGTTACTGTCCGAGACTTGCAGATTGCACTTCTTGAGGAGTGGAACAGTATTCCTCAAAGTCTGATCGATAACTTCATCGCATCCATGGCAAACAGGTGTGCAGCAGTCTTAGCTGTTCGAGGAGACCACACGCCCTATTAAAACTCATGCATCATGTCTAAACAGTACTTTTTTTTATCGTTAACATGTAACGAAATTGTTGTCCTAAATCATCTTTTCATGTTTTTTCCATATTTTCAAAGAATTAAAGCTTAATTCCAAATTTTTTTACGTCTTTTTTCTGTATTGCGCATTGATACGCGTGTACTATCCATTGTATGTCAATACGTGGCTGTCTCGCACGGTTTTCTTCACTTTTTTGCTTGCTCCCCTACTTGTTTTGAGCAGTGTATATATATATAATTTTATTTTTGTGTAATTAACTGTAGAAAAACTATCCGCTGTCGTTTAAACTGGGAATGTTGACAATAACTTTTAAGTTCAACTCTTAAATTCCGTAAAATTATTGTGCAGATGTCGACGCCCGATTTCCGTATGGTCAAGTTCGGCATTTGACCCCAAAAGGGTAGGGCCGACATGGGAACAGCCCTAGGCGTGGGACAATTACCATAATTTTTTGGGGTTTTTTTCAAGCTGTAAATTCACTACACAAGAGCCCGTGAAAAGTTTTGCTTTGGGGGGGGGGGGGCAGATGCGGATTAAAATCAGTTGAGGCCCGGACGCAAAAGTAAATACTGGACCCCTTAAATAAGAAAAAAGTGTAACGTTCGGGTTTTACGTGGCCCAGGGTGTGCGCCTGGTGCGCCCGCCCTTAAATCCGCTTCTGTTTCGGGCCGCCAAAAATCCCAGCGAACGGGATGTGAGGGCATAGCCCAGGCACAAAATTTAAACACCAGATATTTACTGACAAACGGTTGAGGCTGTCAAAGAGAAATGAGGAAAAGTGATTTCCACTGTGAAAGTGACAGCCGCTCTTATGAATGTGCGACAGGAGCGGTCGCACTGGGCACCGTGCTTTGTGGGCCCCGCACACAAGGTAAATGTCATGTGACTATTTTCTTCCAATGAAATACAGGAACGCAACCGACGAATGAGGTGCGACCATGGCGCAGAGAAGATGACGTCAAAGGAGTTGATAATTTTTCCTCCGAAATATTAACAAGTAATATAACTAACAAGCTCGTCCAGACATGTTAATTTGAAATTCCTAGTTAATTAATCTTCATTAATTAACCGTGGGTCCCCCACTTAGACAGTGCTCCCAACTTCCGACTGACTTACATGCATTTTCACATACACACACACTGCTCCCTTGCCTTTCCTTCACATTGGTCCTAAGCGGACCTGTTATGAGGGCAGCTAATGTCGAAGACGACAGGTACTGCCATAAATTCCCATCGTATCGTATCGTACACAAGGTAAACTATTTGAGGCTGTCATGAAGTCTGAAATTACTTCCTGCATTAATTCTGAAGTTTCATCAATTCTGGAATTATTTCTTTCAACAATTCTGAAAATGTTTTCCCCCGCAAATTCTGAATCGGTGCAGGAATTATTTCTTTAAATTATTTTTGATTCATCAAGTCCAAAATTTTTATCAGTTTCAGGATTTTTTATTTTCTTTCATTAGTTTAAAATTACCTTCAGTGCTGAATTTTCGCTTGTTTTAATCTATTGAATTGTGTATTTAACATTTTCTGTATGGATATTTCACAGCATTCTTGCATATTTTGAAATAATGGATGCCGATTCCTCAGGGGCGTAGCCAGAATTTCTTTCGGGGGGAACCAAAGTGATAGAACAATAGATTTGTCCATCTTTTTCCCTTTTTTCGGTCATTTTGGGAGGGGACCAGACCCCAAGCCCCCCCCCCCCTCACTGCGCCCTTGCAATTCCTACCCCCAAATATATAAAATCGGGCAGATATTTTTCGTGTCCGAAACTATTGAGACGCACCGGGCCCCTGGTAAATCATTCAAGTATTACGTCAGCATCGATGGGGGAGGGGGTTCCCGATTTGCTGACGACAAGGGGGAGGGGGTTTGGATTTTGCTTATGTCATCAACCACCCTTTATGAAAATATTAAATATTTTTAATGGCATCTTACTCGGTCCGTC
The DNA here is from genome assembly GCF_987345545.1 of Pholcus phalangioides. Classification (NCBI taxonomy): domain Eukaryota; kingdom Metazoa; phylum Arthropoda; class Arachnida; order Araneae; family Pholcidae; genus Pholcus; species Pholcus phalangioides. The sequence continues at coordinate 117,487,039 of NW_028301608.1, read as the reverse complement.
AAAAACGAAAAAACCTTTGGATATATTATGGGCGCCTGAACTAACATTCTCCCTAATGATAAATTCCTTACAGAGCCTCTTCAGCGATCGCTAAATGTTTCACGGATTCTTCAAGTGCTCAGGAAATGTGTCCGGGCTGCTTAAATGCTCTGGAACTGTGCAACGCATCACTCAAGTGATCCGTAATTATGCCACATCCTGAAGCAGGGCCCCTAGGCTGGGATATTTCATGGGCCCCTTTATGGTAAATTTATAGCGTGAAAAACAAAAAAATTATGAAAATCATCCCGGGCCCCCAGGGCTGGAGTCTTGTCAGCCCACCCCTTGTGGGGGCCATGGCCACGGATGACTTAAATAATCTGGCAATGTGTCGCGGGTAACTTGAGTGATGTAGAACCGCACTGGGGGACGCTCAAGTGCTCTAAAATTGTACTACATGTCACTCAAGGGATCTCTAAATGTGCCACGGATCGTTTAAGTGTTCTGGTACTGTGTCGCGGGTTACTTAAGTGATCTTTGAATGTGCGACGGACTTACTTTTGTAATCCGAAAATGTGCCACAGGCTTACTTCAGTGATCTGAAAATGTGCCATGGCCACTTAAATGCTCTGGAATTGTGCCAGGGGTTATTTAAGCGATCTGTAAATGTGCCGCTTAGTTCATTTTCAGGGCCACATTTGGTCCAGGGTTTACCATATATGGCTTAAAGTGTGGGTCACAATGAATTTCTTAAATTTTGAGTTCTTACCCTTCAAATAGCATTGAAATTAACAGAAACCGATTATAATAACATATAAAGGTATTTTCTTTTGAAATTATAAGTTTTTTTTAATGTTTTTTACATTAAAAAATATTTTTTTCGTCTGGGGGGGGCGCACGAGCCCCCTTGGCCCCCCTCCTGCGTACGTTTCTGATCTCAACAATATGCGTCAGAAAGTAGGGGGCAGTGCTGACAAGGGGGGAGGGTCAAAAATGGCTAAAAATTTTTCTGACGTGATGCCTGAACGACCCCTAAGGGCGGGAGTGCCGTCAAAAAGAATGGGCAAACTCAGGCACGGCTCGGGAGTCCAAGAGAAGAAACCTCGCAAAAATTAGATCTGGTTGAAACTTTCGATAATTTGCCTAATAGGGCCTCAGGAAAATCACTTGGCCTGGGGCCCCGTCAAAGATCTCAGCGCAGGCAGCGTTGGAGGATGTGTGAGGCCTCTTATACTCTCATATTATGTCAGGGGTTTTTCCCCCGTGGCACCTCTTTTCCTAATCAACACTTATCCGCGGCTCCCCAGATCAGTTTAACAAAGAGTCTCTTTGAAAAACCTTTGCAGGGTGCCGCGGCGCACAGTTCAAGAACCCCTGCATTATGTATTTGTATCACTTTCTGTTTTCAATATAAGCTTTCTGAATATTCTGAAATCACTTTACTCAAATGACCCGCAACGTTACTGTGTGGTGATGGTTGTCAATTAAAATTATCGGAGAACTTGAAACGCGAATTCAACTAATTCATCAACAATCCAATCATTGATTGAAAACTGTAGAATACATACAATAGAACTATTCGATTTCAGAATACGCATTATCATAGTTTTAAAGAATTGATGATCAAAACCATCATTGATTGATGATTAAACCCATTTTCCACCACTTAATCTGTTTATAATAGAATTTCACAGTTTTATGTAAATATTATGAGGGGGCCCAAGGCATCTGTTCCAGAGACATTTTTAATTCATTACCTTCAAAAAACTTTTTGAATTAACAGAAACTAAAAAATATAGCAAAAAGGAATTTTCTTTCAATATTTTAATTTATTCAAAAAAATAATTTTAATTTATTCAAAAAAATAATTTTAATTTATTCAAAAAAATAATTTTAATTTATTCAAAAAAATAATTTTAATTTATTCAAAAAAATAATTTTAATTTATTCAAAAAAATAATTTTAATTTATTCAAAAAAATAATTTTAATTTATTCAAAAAAATAATTTTAATTTATTCAAAAAAATAATTTTAATTTATTCAAAAAAATAATTTTAATTTTTGTTTGTATTGGGCAGGGCCGTCTTTAGAGCATCATGGGCCCCAGGGCCAAGCGATTTTTCTGAGATCCCACCTGGCAAATTCTCGAAAATTTTAACGGGTTCTCTTTATTTTGAGACCCGCGTTCTCTTGAGGCCCCCGGGCCGTGCCCATTAAGACGGTACTGGTCTTGGGGCAGACACGGGATCCCTATACCCTTCCTGCATAGGAATGTTACATTTTACTGTAGTAAAAATCTTACCACTGCTACAAAAAGTAGGTTGAGAAACGGGTCATCGCCAAAATCAAATAGATTCGAAAAAACGGGTCACTACTTCAAAAAAAGGACGTATGGTCAGGCAAAAATATATGTAAATAATATGGCCTGTACAGAGAAATGACTCGCGTACTTTGAGCAACACCAATCATTTCTGACTTCCGGCGTCCCTGGCTCTAGTCATGAAATTGATTTTTGAATCAGTTGATTCTCTTAAGACGTTTTCCATAGAATTTCGTATCATCAAAGCTGATGGCATGAGAACTGGACTAGATAACACTATTGCAATACCGGGAAGTAGAAGGGAGTGTTCGGTTGAAGCTTTTCTTTCCCACGGTTATGGTAACAGCAGTTGAGTCCCATGTCAATTCAAAAAATTAACCTAAGTTGGAGGTACCCTTCGTGCACATTATTTCTTAAAAAACGCTTTTCCCACAAAGTATTGTCGTACCATGGAAGTTATGAATTAAATTTTCGATTGTATTTGGCCACTGCAGTGTGTGTGTAAAACATTGACAAGAGTAATGTAATAATGTGCACATAAATACTGTGTATATAGGTACGTAAAGGGTTCATGGGTAATAGGGCGTGTGACATTATGCTGGTGAACCGTTGTGCCTAGAGGCCTTCTTCCAATTAGCAGAAGTATCGAAAAAAAAAATTCCACGTTTCTAAGTGCATTATTCATTGCGATATTTTAATTCGAAACATGGAAAAAAATTAGGGAAAAATGGCGCTTTATGCAGGTAAACCGTTTCGCCCGCATTTAACGGGTTCTAATTCTTCGCCGCATACTAGGGCATAATACGCAGCAGCGCAAACGAGCAGTCTTCCTTCTCTATCCATTTCGAAATGTCTGAACGTTCCCTGTTGTTTCCTCCCGTTCCGTGTCCTTTGTATTGGAAGCCATAAAAATTATTGCTTCCCCGAGACGACCGCTGAACTGAACTGAACTGAATTAAAGTTGGTTTGCTGGTCCCGCGGCACAATTTTTTATGGCCGTTCTACCAGACTTATCCGCGGGCCACGAAGTACGTGACCTATATTGGATCGTGTGTGTGAATGAGTGCGAAGTGTGTGTATGATGTAGTGTAAGGACAAGATCGGGATTTAAAGTTCAAGTTCCGGTCGTTAATTTCTCGCTAGGTAAAATGCCGCCGAGTCCAACCAGCACCTAGAAGAAAGAAAAAGAAAAATTTTCCCAAGTCCAGCAGCGGAACGCTATTGGCCAAGGGCTCGCCTGCTCAGGATTGGCTGTTGACCTGTATGGGGAGAAAAATGTGGAAAAGAAACAGTCCAGTGGTGAAAAGGAAAGAGAGGAGAAATAGAGAGATTTTTTCTTTTTTAAAATTTTTAGATTTTTTTGGGGTTTTTTTTTTTTTTTTGAAAGAAAAATAAAATAAAGAGAGAAATTAGACATATAGAAAGGGGACGCTACAAAAAGAGAAAGAGGGAAGAAAATAGGGGGGGGGGTCCGGCCGGAGACAAGTTGTGAGGAATTAGGCGTCGGAGTCCTTCGACACCGTTTGATTGCGACGTCTTTCTTGATAACGCCGACAGTTCTCTTCCAGCTTTGCCTTAGTGCTGGGCGTTGAGAGTACCGCTCTCACGTACTCCTCCGTGGTGAAGAGTGCCAATCGCACTTCGTTGATGACTTCGGTTTTGGATTTGCCTTCTACTTCGACCTTCTGGACGAGGACATCCTGAAAAGCCAACTTTAGTTTGTCCATAGGTTCAATCTCGGATTCGTCCAGGCTAGTGTCTGGAGAATAAGAAGTGGAAACTTCAGCTGTGGCCGGGATTTCCGCAATGGGTTCAGGAACAATCGCCGGAGTCGACTTCGCTTCTCTCTGATCACCCTTGGCGGGTTTGGAGCGTCTCGCCTTCTCCTGCTGCTTGAAGTCCTTGCTGTAGGGAGAGAAACTGCATTTTCTGTAATTTGCAGTATGGAATTTTTTGCAGTTTATGCACTGGGGTTTATCGACCCCGCGTACATTTTTGCATTCTCTGGAAGCATGTGGCAGGATGCATTTGACGCAATTAGCCGGTGCCGAGCAGGACGACGAGTGATGCCCCCAGGCCTGGCATCGGTAGCATTGGATGTGTTTCTTGGCTCCTCTTGCTCGGAACTTTTCCACCTTGACTCGGAGCATGTCCAAAGATTTCAGCTCCAGCAGTTTGTCTGAGCTCGGGACCGGGGGAAGCTCTGCCTTCCATAAGGGTAGCTTGGCTCCATCCCTTCTCCGGCGCATCTGCTGTACTCTGATGACTGCGAACCCTGCTTCCTGTAAAGAGATAAAAATTTCCTCATTGGAGGATTGTGGGTCTAGGCCCTTCACGACATAAGTCGCTGGTTTTTCGGAATCGAGTTGGAACGAGTGAAACTCAATTCCCTTCTCGTTGCAGTATCTTGTTACTGCTCTATGGTCATTCTCGTTGGCAGGAAAGATTAGCACCTTTCCGTTCTGGATTTTCGCTTCGAATAGCTCGGAGCAAGCTTGTACCAGATCTCGGGCCAGCTGTCTCCAAGCGCCATTGGCTGAGATGATGACAGGCGGGATCTTGGTCTTCTTGCCTCTTTGCTGCGTTGCTATTGGCTTGTCAGTCTTTGTGGGCGGAGCCTCAGGAGTCCCTTCAGGAGATTGCGTTTCGATTGGATCTTGCAGCTCGTTGGGAGGAGTCTGCTGCCCATTTGAAGAAGCCGCATTGTCGGCAATCATTGTCGAGTTGCCCGAGGGCGGGAAAGGCACCGGCGAGAAGATAGGCCTACTGGGGTCTACGGCAGCGGTCTCGTTGATCACCGTCTTTTTCGCTGGCTTGAACCTTTTCCTAACTATTTCGCAACGGCTGGGATCAGCGATGACAGTGAGGAGGTAGCTGCTTTCGATCAGTGTAGATCTAGCTCCAACTCTTGCCTCTTCAGAATCTAACGATTTGGCATCCACGAACAGCTGATAAGTTTCCCTGAAAAGAGAAAAAGTTTTGCATGTCCTTTTCGTGGCCTCGGGTTCGAGGATTGCAGCAATTTGCTCATTACTGAGCCCAAACATGAGCTGTGCAATTGCTTCCACAAGGCCAGCAATTTTGTCATCTGGCTTGTTGTTCTCTGCATATTCTCGAGACAGCTTTCCTAGTCTATTCCATTGGACCTCTATCTCCTGGATGAGTTTCGTGTGGAGGTAGCAGCATTTCAGCGTGCCGCTCTTCATTTGTCCGGGAGAAGCAGGTAGTTGGCACGTGCGGGATCGATTAACTAAAAAAGAAGAAAATGACGGAGCACAAAAATATGCATCCGCACACTACGAGATGCACGCTCCCGAGACGACCGCGGATCCTGACAGAGACTTTTATTATCTTTAACTTTAATTATCTTACCAAGAGTTCTCCAGCCCACTCTCGTCGGACTGCTCCTTTACACTTACTTTGATTCGCCCTTTTTCATTTCCTGTTTTTGCTGAAAAGGGAAATTCGCAGATAGCCATAGGTCAAAGGTCTCGTCCCTTAGCTGCCCCCTGTGGTTACGGTTGCAAACACTACGTTTTTCGATTCGGTCGCAAACGTCTCGGTCGTAAACAAGGCTCCTTTCACATGAGCACTAAAGATGCTGGCGAAACGCCCGCATCTTTATCTTTAGTTCGAAATTCGTGCATAAAAACTATTTTTTCTCAATTTTTGTAATTATTTTTCTCTTTCACCCCTGATTCAGAGTGCACGTAGTCAGCCTAGAGCCATTCTTTGTTGATTTAATCTACAGCCCCATAGACAGGTCCGTCTTAAGAGCATCATAGGCCCCCCGGCCAAGTGGGGTTTTTCTGAGACCCTACCTGGTAAATTATAGTAAATTTTAATCAGGTCTCATTTTTATGAGGTCGTACCCGGGGGGGCCCATGCGTTAAGACGGCACTGCCCATAGAATATGGGTATAAAGATGCCTTCAATTCAATCCTCACAAGTAGTCGATGGAAGAAAATATCTTAAAATATTTTGAAAAAAAAATCTAAGATCTGTCTTTTTGGAAAATATGAAAAATTCCAAAAACACACACGCACATCCAATGATGTTCCAAAAAAAAAAAATTCAGGAGATATCATAGACTTTGCAAAGTAGAAAAAAAGGGGGGGGGGCGACTCAAAATGTCCGTGCTTAGAAATATTCACATCACAATTCTGTCTTAGGAAAATGAATGATTAGGAAATGAATGACTCTGCCACGAAGCTGGGCTGGAAGAGATCTCGGCAACGGGATAAGTCCGGTGGCAGAGACCCTGGCGTTCATTCATTCATTCTGTCTTAGGCCGGAATTACACTGCAAAAGTTTTGTAAAAGCTCTTTGAAAAACGTGAAAATTCAACCAATAAGGTTGCAACCAACTATTGGTTGAATTTTCAACTTTTATAAAATATTTTTTATAAATCTTTATAGTGCAATCCCAGCCTTAAGCTCAGATTACACTATGAAAGGTTTATAATAATTCTTTTACAAATGCAACCAATAAGCTAATTTAATGATCGCTTTTTTCAAGTTTTATAAAATAACTTTCATAAACCTTTTAGAGTGAAATACAATCCTTAGATTAGCCACTTCTTTAATATAAAATTTGAATTTTTTTTTTAGTTTATAGACTGAATATCGAGTAAAATATATTTGTAGGTATCGGGGCACCAAAACTATTCAAGTGCATAGAGCCTTCAAACGTCTTAATCCGGTGGTGAGTGAACACCGTACGTGGATAACGTTGTTTAATAAAAATTAAAAGATTAAAAATTAAAAAAAAATATTTAAAATAATTTTAAATATTTATATTTTAAATAATTTTAAATATTTATATTTTAAATAATTTTAAATATTTATATTTTAAATAATTTTAAATATTTAAAAAGAAAAAATTAAAACTTTTTAATTGAATTTAAAAGTTATTAAAATATGCAGTCAATTAAATATTCGTAATGAACAGAACGACTTATAATTTTGGTCGAGTCAGTGGCCGTTGTTGACAAGTTTTATTGTATAAAATTGTAAAGTATGGACAAAAAGCAGTTAAAGTTGCTGTATATCCTTCAATACTTCAGAAGGAAACGGAGGGATAGACGAATGTGTGTGGGTACATCCTATTGATGAACAGGGACCTTCATATGGTGTTTTAAGGGTATTTATGGAAAATAATTTAAAAAAATTCCGTGCAAAATCATCTTTAAAAAGTAGCCAAAGATGCGGACTAATTCGACTCGCATCCTCATCGTGTGAATAGCTCCGAATAACATAATGTACAAAACTTGTATGCGCGGATGCGGAACCCGCACTTAGGTTTTGACACATGCGGACGATGTCCGGACCCGCACGAACACTTCGAAGTTGGCGAGTGAATTTCGCCTCGTCTGAAAGGCTCAGTATAAACCAGCGGATGCGAAGCGGATCTTCCGGACCCGCTCCGTGTGAAAGAGGCCTAAGACGACACGCGGCTGTCGGCACTCTTCCATGTGGGGGCCATGAGTGCAAACTACCTTGAAATGACGAATTTTATGTATAGGGATATTATCTTTTTCGATTCGCCTCACTGATGGATGAAAATGAACGTTTTTGATTTTTGCAACGTCATACCTGTCATACGTCTAATGAAACAATGGATTTCTCCAAGCATTTTTCGATGACCGCCTTATTTAAAAATGATTTTTGCCAAGATCACCAGACCTACATGCTACCCCCTGATTTTCTTGTGGGAACAACTAAACCTGGCAAAAAGAATATGCGCTTGCATTCACGCAAAAGGCTCACATTTTAAATGCATGTTGCAATATTTTAAAGAAAACTTCGTTTTTGTATCCCCAAATGTTGTTCCATTCGAACTAATATAGTTTTTTTGATTTATTTTTTTTATCTCATCACCCCCAAACCAATCATGGGATCCTATATTATAACCACAGCTTCTATCACCCCCTTGGACCATTCTATCGCCCCCCGTGAGGTGATATTGTCCAGTTTGAGAAACACTGTTCTGCAGTAAGTATTTAAACTAGCAGCGAAGTACTACTTCCAGCCAGATACAAAGCTCCAGAACATCACTTTTTCAGTAGGGGGGGGGGGTGCTATCAAGACAGCCCTGGTTACCATAATTCATCAGGTCAAATAAAATGCGATTCATTTTATTCTGGTTTTTTTTCAAATCGATTTATTTTTGATATACATCAGTTTGACATTAGATCATATCAGAGTCGAAATTATGGAGAAATGACCAGTCGGGCGCCGAAGGGCATCGAATTCACCCTTCAACATAACGGGAGGGGGGGGGAAGTGCCTAAATGTGTGACTGCCACAGATAAAGTACTTATAGTGGGGCAATGAATCATCCTGCCACTTAGACAATTCAATTTCTCACATGGGTAGATCTGTTGTGAGTCAATAAGGGGAGTATTTTTACAAAAAGCTTATTGGGTTAAGTCTTTCTCTATTTCGAACATGAGATCTCGTCTGTAAAAAATGGTAGAATGCAAAAAAAGTCAGTTTGTTAGTGAACGACGATCGCAAAGAAGTCTGCAAAAGAATGAATAACAACACTTTAAACAGCGTCTGTTTTTGAAACGCAAGGAGTCGGAATTAAGGACACAATGTTCATGGCGAGTACATCATTCTTCTTGCTTTTGATTTTTGTTGGTGTTGATGTCGGCTGATGAAGATGTCGACGATGCGGCACTGATTTCTCGCAGCATCGCCGATTTCATGACGTGTGCGATGTAAGCGAAAAGCTGGATCCAGGCTTCTTCTATTTCGTCCGTCCACTTCTCTTCTAAGGATGGTTTGACAGCGTAAACGAACTGCGGACCGATCAACTGAAAATAAATAAATGAATGTTAGATCTTCTCCTAATTTAAACATTCTAAAAAGGTGATCTCTTATTCATGCAGGTATTTTATTGCATGTCCTACACAGACGGTGTAGGAATGCATTGGTGTGTTCAAGGCCCAATTTCCGCTTGGGAAACATGGGCATTTGCTGCAACTGAGCCCCATGTTTTAAGAGGTCCCCTAATTTATAATAGTTATAATATACTATTATAAAAATTTGTAAAACTCAAATTGTTATCAGATTGGATTATTTAGCAAAATTTTGGAAAATCAAAGTATTTTTCCTAAATCACATCATACTACTTTATTTCAAAAGTGCCCATTATTAGCAAACTCTAATAAATACCCATTTTAACATCATGCCAATTAGTAATAGACTTTACGCAGCATGTACAATGCATGTGGTATTTAATGCGTAGTATTTAAATTAAGATGATGACACGTGGAGTCAACAGCAATTCTATAACATCAAGAAAAATGAGAATTTATTTAAATTGGTGAGAGCAGATAAGAGTTGCTGCCACCCTTTGCAAAAGACAAACCTCAACTGGTGCGAGTATAGACTCCTTTGAATGGACGCAGACCTTTTCAACTTTCGGGGGTCGCCAAGAGATGTGCAAGAAGTTTGACCGTTTTCTTCGTAATTGTTTACTTAATCCGAGGTGGCCTCGGTCCCATTCTCCTCGAATTATCGAGAGACTACCGTAACTCTCTACTTAAGTTAAAATACCACTTTCAGAAGTTTCTCGATAAGCAAAACGGATTATGGCGTGCAAAACATTTCGTGCTGCCCTCAGCCCGAAATTCCGTATCTACACAAAAAAAGTTTTAGGTGCCAATACTGATCAAAAAAAGTTTTTGACCAGTTCAGCAATTGCAGATCATAAAGTTACAATTAAAAAAAACACCTTATTTATACAGCCAAACACGGTTAAAACGATATCGATTTTATAAAAACTAAAAAATTCGCATTTTTACTAATTTTCACGAATTTGAATGACTAATTAGTTAATTAATTATGATCTTAATTAGCATCAGGATCGTTGTGATTGATAAAGGAAAAGGTTTCAAATTTATGAAAATTATAAAATTGGCATTTTTACTAATTTTCACGAATTTGAATAACTAATTAGTTAAGTATTCTTTATGGGCATTGTATAATATTTTATCACGTGTATATATTGTTTATAATTTTTGTTAATTGCATTTTTAGTTGGGTTGCTGTATTTTTGAGATATATGACATCCATATTTTTATGGGCATCTTTTTCTCAGCCACCTCGTTGGGCATTTTGCCTGTTGTGGCGTTGTATTTGTATTTGTATAATTATGATCTTAATTAGCATCAGGATCGTTGTGATTGATGAATGACAAGCTTTCAAATTTATGAAAATTAGAAAATTCGCATTTTTACTAATTTTCATGAAAGTTAGTAAATGTCAGCTTTTACCGAAGTGCTTGGTAAAAGCCCGTTTTCAAGCGTATTTCTGGCTTTTACCAACTCGACTTGTACCACTCTTTGGACTTTTAGCGTAACATATATGTATATATGAGAAGGAAAAACATACAACACTGACATTTATTTCTTAACATTGTTGAGTATTACTGTACAAATTTTTTTAGTTATCTTAATTCACACACACACACACACACACACACACACACACACACACACACACACAGCTGATCATCTCATAATTCAAGACAACTGGAAGCAAATCATCAATACGTTGCTATCGACCACGACTAGGTAAGCAGCGGCGTCGGAGTCGGGGGTGCAGTGGGTGCTCGAGCACCCACGTATTTTGTAGCACCAGTCTGAGCATCCCCAAAATTAATTCAGAAATCAAAATCTTTTTTACGATCAAGTCGAAAACCCATGTCTCTAACACTTCCGACGCCTTTCTTGGTAAGTGTTATCTCATTAACAGTTTCTTTAATTTTGGGAGCATTAGCAAATACATCACACGTTCATAAAAATATTCTTGAAGCCAAAAGCTTTCATGTGACAAACATCAAAGAAACAAGGGTGGTAACGCAATCCGAAGTATAGTAGAACTTCGATTATCCGGGAAGTGAATTAACAGGGATACAAAAATTTGAAAACTTGAAATTTTTGGAAGTTGGAAGAGAGCCGATCATGAGAGTAGTTGGTGAAATAATAAAAGTAGAAGAGAGAAAATACAGCATATTGTTATATTGAAGATATAATTATGTAGATTATTCAAACTTGTTTTGCTTAAATACAGGTTTCTAAATCCCGAATAACGAGAAGCAAAAACAGCAGAAAACAATGATTATAGACAGTTCTACTAGGGGGAGCAGGTGGGTCTGGTGCCCTGGCGCTGGACTGGGGGGGGGGGGAGGCGCTGAATTCATCCTGTAACTACGTAATTGTATAAATAGGTTTTTCCTGTATATTCTCGCTTCAATTTAAATGTCTGACATGAACGACACGAGGGTACAATCAGGGCCGTCTTAAAAGCATAATGGGCCCCCGGGCCAAGTAATTTCACTGAAGCCTGTTTACATTATCGAAAAATGCAACTACTCATTTTTCTGAGGCCCGTCTTCTCTTGGGCCCCCCCCCCCGGGTGGGCCCATGCGTTAAGACAGCACTGACTCTAGCTTGAACTCGTAAAATGGGTATTTCCACTGTTTGATTTAAATTGTTGGTGCCGCCATAGTCTCAAAATTAGAGATAACTAGAAATCAGAAGCCAGGCGCTAAAAATGATCGAAATAGGCAGGCAAGAAGGCACTAAAAATGATCGAAATAGGCAGGCAAGAAGGCACTAAAAATGATCGAAATAGGCAGGCAAGAAGGCACTAAAAATGCCTAAAATAGGCACTAAAAAGGCATAACTTTTGGAAGGAAGATAAAGTAACTAAACAGGGTATTAAGGGTCCAAAAACTAGCTGAAAAATCGGTTGCACTTAATCCGTCTATTTTTTTCATTATAGTTTATAATAACTGCATTATAATCCAAATTATAAATTGATTTCAAGTCAAAACTAGAATGTTAGAAGACTCTCAGGAGTAGGCCAATTCCCGAGCCACCATTACCAAACGCGGAGTCGGTAGAGAAAATTATCTGTGGGGGTTCTTCAATTGCCAATTATTCGCTTTTATTTGTTGTATTATTTGGAATAATCACTATCATTTCTATAGTTGAAACATGGCTATATGTTGTTCTATTTTTGTAAAAAGATAATTTTTTTTTTTCATATTACTACGTATGCGGGACTCCTTTGAGCGCGGGGATTTGTGTGGCCGCATCTGTCACACACACCCCTGAGAGCGACTCTTGCCAATTTAATCGAATACTAAACATGCTAGTTTAATAAATACCCATTATTGTTTTCAGAGCATTTATGGTGCAAAAAATAAAATCAAAACAACATAGGCCTCAGAACCTGTCTGCTCCTACCCCGCCTTGTGTGAGTTATGACATCAATTCAAGACCTCTTGGGACAATCATTGGTCCGCTATACACATACAACGCAGTCCAGTGCTTAATCTAGGCTTTATGTGCAGCCTGTGTGGTAAATTTCTGATTTTACTCTGCTTTTCTAATACAAGCTCCGTTCATCTGAAACAAAATCAATCTCGTCTAACACCATCCGGTCAAAGCAGAGTTCATTCTTGCCAACACCAATCTCTCAGATCACTTGGTTGCGTAAGAATGGGGATGCAGGGGGGGTTCATTGATAATTAAAGCTGAGTGTTGGAAAATTTAAAAAAATAATTCTTTGGAGTTCTCAATGCCAAAAATATCCAAGTTTTACAGATTATGGCCTCTGAAATCTTATATATAAATGTGAAAGTATGTATGTATGTATGTATGCTCTTTATACAAATCTACAGTTTTAGGCCGATCGTCGCCAGATTTTGCATATATACCAAACAGGTCCAGGATTGAACCGTAGGCTACTTTAAAAGTTCGTCAGAGCTGGGCAAATGCCCGAAATGGGCGAAAAACTGTCGGGCAACAATAGTTTTGGGGCTTCAACAATTACTTTCGGAACGTTTACTTTGGTTACCGTGGTTTCCAACAATGCGTTTCAGACGTGAATATATGCCTTTACAATGGTTTGTCACACCTTTAATTCTGTTATTATAACAGTTTATTCTTTTATAACGGTTTGTCACTTTTCCAATTTAATTGCAGAAAACCCGGGAAGCGCCGGGTATTTCTGCTAGCCTATATACAGGTTGTCCTGTAATCCTGTAAGTGATAATGCGGCCTTTATCTCATCAACCTCCCATCGTATAGGTATAGTTTCAATTTAAAAAATGCGTAAGTTTGAATAATATTCGCTGCACAAGCTGGACGTATGACGTCGCTAACAACAGAGAACAACAACTACGCTGACAAAAATGGGAATAAAAATGTTCAACGCCAACTGATGAACTCAATGCTTGCCTCAAATCATCAACACTCTGGCACGAAGTTAAAAAATTATCATTATCCACCAACATGCGAGTTCAACTGCAAAATGACTCAGCACTGCTAACATTTTCACATCAGTTGACCAACCAGTAGACCCAAGCACTGGACCGATTACGTTCCCAAATGGATTTTGCCAGTTGTTAAACAGTTCAAGAACTTGCAGACAAAGTCTTCCCAAACATTCAACAAAATGACCAAAACCATGAATGGCTTTCTGAGAGCGATTCTGGCACCGAAAAATGACAGTGTGAACAAAATCAACGAAAAAATCCTAAAAATTATTCCAGGAAACTCCACATCTTACAAATCGGTTGGCACTGTCACAGACACGGCACAGACATTTAGTTCTGTATCGTGCAGAATTTCTGAACTCCTTTGGATATTCCGGGTGTGCCACCACACAATTTGACCCTCAAAGTCGGAGCACCTATAATGCTTTTAAGAAATTCGGACACACCGAGACTCTGCAATGGCACCAGACTCTGCGTGAAGAAATTGCACAATTGCATCATTGATGCGACGATTCTAACTGGATGTGCCAAAGGAGAGAAGACGTCTTCATTCCACGTATCCCAATTATCACCGAAGAAATGCCATTCACTTTCAAGCGATTACAGTTCCCGATTCGTTTAGCTTTTGCCATGACAACATGACAATCAACAAAGCGCAAGGCCAGTCGTTAGCAGTGGCAGGTATCACATCAACTTACTTGAGCCCTGTTTTTCACACGGACACCTTTTCGTCGCCTGTTCGCGTGTTGGTGATCCCAAAAATTTGTACATCTACACACCAGATGGAAAAAGAAAAAATATTGTGTATCCACAAGCGATTGCCTGAAGATTTTAATTAGATTTTTGAGTAAGAAATAATTAATAAGCTATACATATATAAATTTTTTACGGGGCGGGCAACGTCGCCGGGTATCAGCTAGTTCACTAATAAACTTGAAACTATGTAAAAATAGGCATTTCTGAGCACGAAATTTCAAAACATTATTTTTAACAAAAAAGTTTGAAAATAGGGAAAAAAAGGCATTTTGCCTGAACTTCCGGGCTCTAGAGATGACTAATACAGAACCAGAGAAGAAGCAGACTAGAAATAAAGTGTGAATTTTCAATGTTCTAATACACCGTCTTTGCTGACATCTACTGTGAAAAAGTACGATGATTGGATTGGATGGCAAGTTCAGTTCTTTCTTAAGAGCACAAGGAACCATCAAAAACAAAGCACCTATATTCTGTTTCAAGTCAACTTTGCAGTGAAGACTACGAGGGAACCGCATCACTTGTTGCTATGGCAACGGAAGCCTCTTAACCAATGTATCGATGCGCGGCCTTGGTAAGGTATGACCGATTCTCGCCAATCTCACTGATAAAAATCTTTTTTACGTGTAACGTAATTGCACATTTAAATTAGTAATAATTATAGAATTAAAAAAACCACTGCCGATACTTTAAGAAATTAAGGTGTGGTTTCTGAAATCATTTGTTTTGTTTTTTGATTAGAAAGTGTTTTAAAATTTAGAAAAAATAATAATTTATCTTTCAGAGCGTGTCACTTACTCTTCATTGATGTGCCGTAAGTAACACTAAAAATTTCAAAAACATAGTTCTGCAATATTTCCCTTCCCTCAGCTGAAATTAAGTTATAAAAAAAATTCCAAAAAATAATATGAAAACAACATATAATTTTAAAATACTTCATATTAACCATATCTCTCAAAAACTGGGGGATTTTAAATTTTTTCTTCAATTTATATGGAAAAAATTAATGTTAAATAAAATTGTTAAAGCCAATCAAAAAAAATTAAGAAGAAGCAGATTAACTCTGTTTTCACGTGTAAATGCAGGAATAGCACCAAATAATAATAATGATACGGAAAAGTTTAGAATTTTTGTACTCACTTTTCTTGCCGAAATTTCCGTCGATCGACCTTCCCTCCCCCCCTTCCCCGAACGGTATACGTCGATGACACTTGTTTTCACGATAGTTTTAGTCTTTTGTTAAAAAGTTAAGGCTGTTAAGGTTGATGTGCTGCTCATGGTTATTACGGATGATTCTTATCGAGTTTTGTCTACAGTGAGTATTAAAAAACCAAAAAAATATAGTATTCAGGAATGGAAGAGCAGAGAACTTTAGCGTGGCTCTCTCTGGTGAAAATAAAGATACAACTGTCACATAAAAGACGAAAGCAGAATTCACTCTCTCTGTGGATCTCCTCCCACTTATTTTATCTGAAGAGACACTAAAAAGGCCCGTTTACACACGGTAAGTGATTAAATTGGTAACTGAATTTTAAGTTACCGATTGTTCAGAAAGGTATCTACACGATAAGTAGTAAGTAGATGCTCATTGGATAATTTTTACGGAGGCGAGCGCAGTTGGCGCATGCACGCTACATTCGACACGAAACAACCAGGGCTTTTGAAAATACACTAAAAATGGTATATATATATGTACATGTGCTTTGCCCCCCCCCCCCTGGAAAAAGTTGAAATGACGGCCTTGGGAGAGACGCAACTCGCGGGAGAATAATAGTATTGATTTTTTATATATATGACATTCTCAAAGAGGTGATTTTTTTTTCAAAGTTCATAGCTTCCGCAACAATGGATGAAGATGATCCGGTAGAACTTACGAATACTGTGATCAGAGCCACATTATACGGTATTTTCTTTAAAGAATATAAATTTATTCACTCACTTACGCAAGAGGGGGGGAACAAGGAATACACAACATATTATAAACTCATGTAAATCATCGAGAAGTAATATAAGATTTCTCTATTTCCCCTCTAAGATGTAAATATCGATTATATGATATCATAATCGAAATTAAAGAGATAAATTACGAATTAAGTAAGCCGAAAATATGGGAGAAGATTCTTGGCATTCGTAGGAAATTCTAAGGGTTAAAAATTAAATAATAAAAATTCATTAAACATAAAAATTATTTCCAAATTTTCGGAATTATTTTTTTAAATTGAACCTATAGTTTGTTTCGGGTTAACTTTGCAGTGAAGAGAAAGGTAGAGAGTGTATTCCTTCGCCGAAAAATATAGTTCTCATACATCGGAGGTTTACGGTGATCCTTTATGCAGAATATTTCAATTTTTTCTATGGTTTTGAAAAAAATACTGAAAAAATATGGTTTTGAATCATTTATTCGTTTAAAATTTTTAAATTAGAAAAAATATTGGTTACTATTATCGAGATCCCACAGCAACGGCAACAATATTCTGGCGCGATATCCGAGAAATTTTCTCCGCCAATATCACTGTAGTGCTTTTTTTGTTACACCCAGTTATATACTGAATATACATACATATTTTACATCGCTATTCGGTTGAATTTTCCATAACGATACAATTTTTCATTCAGTTTTACATGCTGTTATAGGTTTACATCAATACGAATATATATCCAATCAGTTTTTTTTCTCCGGAACATAGGCTTCAGTGAATTCAGATATTCACTTATAGATAACAGGAAGTGTTTCTCTTCCACGAGAGTGCCGATACTATCTTGAGAGGGTCTCTATGGGTGCAGAAGTTTTGGTTTTAGATCCTCCTTTTTTTAAATTATTTATTTTTTGCAGTCTTTTCTTGGGAGAGTAGTGGATGCTGAATCCCCTATTGCCGATCACGGAGATTGTTGACACGAGTCGCGTCTCACTCACACAAACGCCATGTTCCACCCAGTAGGGCCACCTGTTTCTCCAGATGCCCTTGCTTTTAGTTTCTCTTCAGATAAAATAAGTGAGAGAGGGGGGGGGCACAGTTTGTTAGGCTTAGTTTCATGCTTTATGTGACAGTTATATCTCTCTCTCTTCATACGCTAAAACGTTCTCTGGCTCTTCCATTCCTGAATACTCGCTGTAAACAAAACTCGATAAGAATCATCCATAATAACCCCATGAGCGGTACATGAACCGTAACAAAAGACTAAAACTGTCGTGAAAACAAGTGTCATCGACGTTATACCGTTCCCGGAAAGGGGGCTGGGTGAGCAACGGAAATTTCGGCAAGAAAAGTGAGTAAAAAATTTCTAAACTTATTTTTATTATTTTGTGCTATTCCTGAATTTTCTCGTGAAAACAAAATTAATCTGTTCTTAATTTTTTTTTGATTGGCTTCAAAAGTTTTATTTAACGTGAATTTTGTTCTCGTGAAAACAAAATTAATCTGTTCTTAATTTTTTTTTGATTGGCTTCAAAAGTTTTATTTAACGTGAATTTTTTTAAATATAAATTGAAGAAAACAATTAGAAATCCCCAAGCTTTTGAGACCCATGGTTAGTATATACAGTATTTTAAAATTATCCGTTGCTTTCATATTATTGTTTGGAATTTTTTTTACAAATAAATTTCAGCTAAGAGAAGGGAAGTATTGCAGAAAAATATTACTATGTTTTTCGAAATTTTTAGTGTTACTTACGGCACATCAATGAAGAGTAATGACGCGCTGATGTAAGATAGTTATTTTTCTAAATTTTAAAAAACTTTCTAATAAAAAAAAAAAATTATTTCAAAAATCTCACTTTAATTTCTGAAAATATCGGCAGTGGTTTTTTTTAATTCTATGGTTATTACTAATTTACTGTGCAATTTTTTACACTCATTACGTTACACGTAAAAAAACATTTTTCTCAGTGAGATTGGCGAGAATCGGCCTTACCTTACCAAGGCCGCGCATCGATACATTGGTTAAGAGGCTTTCGTTCCCATAGCAACGAGTGATGCGGTTCCCTCGTAGCTTCCCGTTCACTGCAAAGTTAACCTGAAACGAACTATATAGTTTGTTTCAGGTTAACTTTGCAGTGGAGAGAAAGGTAGAGAGTGTATTCCTTCGCCGCAAAATATAGTTCCCATGCATCGGAGGTTTCTGATGATCATTTATATAGAATATTTCAAATTTTTTTATGATTTTGAAAAATATACTGAAAAAATACCGTTTTGAACCAATGTATATTCGTTTAAAATTTTTAAATTAGAAAAATATTGGTTACCATTATCAAAAATCCATGGCGAGCTCAAGAACATTTTGGCGTGATTTCCAAGAAATTTTCCCCGCCAATATTACTATCGTGCTTTTTTTTTTTTTGATTGCTCAGAGAGAGAGAGAGAGATTTATATATATATATTATATCGTCATTTTGTTGAATTTTTTCCGATACAATTTTTCATTCAGTTTTGCATGTAGTTATAGGCCTACACACCCAGACGAATATTCAATCAGGTTTTTTTTTCTCGCGAAAATAACCTCCAACGAATGCAGATATTCACTCATAGATTAGAGGAAGTGTCCCTCTTTCACGACAGCGCCGATACCGTTGTGAGAGGCTCTCTTTATGGGGGTAGGTTACGGTTCCAGACCCCCCCCCTTTTTTTTATATCTATTTCTTGCCGTGTTCGTAGGATAGGGGTGGTTTCTGAATTCCAATAGCCGATAGCGGAGGGTGTTGACATAAGTAATGTCTCTTTTTCACCCACACCAACTTCCTCCCCCACAGCAGAGGCTGTTCCTCCAGATAATCCTTCAGTGTCTCTCCAGATAAATATAAATAAGCAAGAGAGAGAGAGACCCACAATGGTTTAGGCTTGCAGTGTATTTTTTTCTTCTGTGACAGTTGTACCTTGCTTTTCACCAGAGATAGACACGCTAAAACGTTCTCTGTTCTTTTTGGCAATAATGCATAAAGCACGTTATTGAAAAAGAAGAGGAATTTTGGATTGCAGGTGGCCTGATGGAACACATGTTGGAGCAACAACAATTAATAAGTAATAGAGAATCAGATAGTTCTACAACGTCAAGTGAGGATTCCATAGAATGGGAATCCGTGAAAAATGACTAAAACTGTAGTGATAATAAGTGTCATCGACGTATATGCGTTCGGGTGGATGAGCGACGGAAATTTCGGCAAGAAAAGTGAGTAAAAGAATTCTAAATTTTGCCTTATCATTTTTATTATTATTATTATTTGGGGCTATTCCCAAATTCAAACGTGAAAACCGGGTTAATAGAAGTTACTTTTCAATTTAAAAAAAATGATTTCAAAAACCGCAACTTTGATTTCTGAAAGTATCGACAATGATTTTTTTTTTTCATTAGCTAATTTTTTGTTACTAACTGACTGCAATTTTTTCTACAAGCATTACGTTACACGTAAAAAATATTTTTTTCTGCGCGATTGGCGAGAATCAGCCATACCTTACCGAGGCCGCGCATCGATACATAGTTAAGAGGCTTTCGTTGTCATAGCAACGAGTGATGCGGTTCCCTCGTAGCTTCCTCTTCACTGCAAAGTTAACCTGAAACGGACTATAGATACTTTATGCTAAATATTTGATTATGTATTTTTACAATAGATGGCAGCAAATTCGTTCTGGACGAGAGAAATATTCGAAACTCCCCCTCTCCCGTCCAGTTTTTAATAAATCCTCCACACCAGCACCCGATATATTTTTGAATCTTCAATTTTTTTCAACTCCTGACAACACGTCGATAGAATATTCCATAGCTTTTTCTAACATCGAATAATTTTTAGCTTGACTTGCAAACGGTTTCCGGGTTATTAGGCCATGGTCTAGGAGATTTTCTTCCTGACGTTTCGCCCACATCTGTGGCAGCCATCATCTGAGGTTAATTGGACGTAAGTCTCCGCGGCAAGCGAGAAAGGCTTCGTACATCTACTGTCATCGACTTGTTCTCTATATGCATTTCTGAGACTTGATCGGCCGCAGAATAACCCGGAAACCGTTTACAAGTCATTTAACGCCGGCCATGAAAGCCTCAGACAATTTTTAGCTTGTTTGTTAAGGTAGTTTTCATTTCTATAGTTCAACAAATATTCAACAAACTTGAAGGTTGTGTCCCTCTGGCCACTTCACCATACTGTATTTCCGCGGAATTCTAGCGAAACCGTAGGAGACGACGGAGCATAAACAGGTTCACGTTGGAGATCAAAATAAACCCCCCGAGAGTGTGCGGGCGAAAAGGCCCCTCTGAGTGGCAGGCCACTGGCGCATGCGCATAGGTCTACTTTACCGGAAAAAATGGAACCGTTTTTATTTCACTTAACCACTAAATCACTTAGCCGTTCAAACGGCCCTTATCGTCTGCCTACATTGTATCGTACTTGACAACTTAAAATTTAGTTACCAACTTAATCACTTATCGCGTGTAAACGGGCGTTAAAGGCAAGGGGCATCTGTAGAAGCAGGTGGGTGGAAGATGGCGTCCGTTTGTGTGAGTGGAAGACAACAATCTCTGTGATCGGAAACTAAAACTATCCCATAAACATGGCAAAAAACAAATTATTAAAATAAAGGAGGACCTAAAACCAAAACTTCTGCACCCATAAACAGCCTCTCACAATATTATCGGCACTGTCGTGGAAGAGAAATACTTCCTGTAATCTGAGTGAATATCTGAACTCACTGAAGCCTATTTTCGGAAGAAAATAAAACTGATTGAATATTCGTGTTTATGTAAGTAAAACTGCATGTAAAACTGAATGAAAAATTTTATCATCATGGAAAATTCAACCAAATAACGATATAAAAATATATATACATTATATAATTGTGTAACCAAAAAAACACGACAATGATATTAGCGGGGAAAACTTCTAGGATAATGGTTTTCATAATGGTAACCAATATTTTTTATAATTCAAAAATTTTAAACAAATAAACATCGGTTCAAAACGATATTTTTCAGTATTTATTTCAAAACCATAGAAAAAAATTGAAATATTCTGTATAAGGAATCATCGTAAACCTCCGATATATGAGAACTATATTTTGCTGCGAAAAAAGGAATACACTCTCTACCTTTCTCTTCACTGAAAAGTTAACATGAAATAGACTATAGAATGAAGCAGCGGCAGCAGTTTTCGTTCACAACAGTTCCCTACGATCCAAGCCCACAAACTGAACTGCGTGGCAAGTTCAGTTCTTTCTTAAGAGCATAAGGAGCTATAAAAAACAAAGCACCTAGAATGAAGCAGCGGCAGCAGTTTTCGTTCACAACAGTTCCCTACGATCCAAGCCCACAAACTGAACTGCGTGGCAAGTTCAGTTCTTTCTTAAGAGCATAAGGAGCTATAAAAAACAAAGCACCTAGAATGAAGCAGACCACAGCAAAAGTTTTCGTTCACAACAGCTCCCTACGAGGAAAGAAACAAATTGAACTGAATGGCAAGTTCAGTTCTTTCTTCGGAGTTAAGGAGCCGTCAAAAACAAAAAAACTTCGAAATGAAGCAGATGACAGGTAAAATGAGGATTTCCACTATTTGATTTCGTGTGATACAACTAAACACATTGTCGAAACAAGAAAAAAAAAATCATGCGCCCCCTCCCGAACTGACGCATTTTGATATGCTTTTATAATCTATGGACCCTGAAACTCGGAGTCAGTAACATCGTGTCATAGTCTCTTCTAAGGAGGCCGAGACCAAACGAATGCCGCCAAAATTATGGAATTAATAAACACAAGATCAAAATTTTAATTAATTTCCAGAAAATTTTCAAATTTCGTTCCTGTTCAGGGCTATTTAGTTTGGGAACGAGAAAAATTTTTTTGGGACTCCTTTGCCCCTTCTCCTTCCTTGCATTAAATATCATTTATACGCATAATTTATGTCTACGATAATTTGTTTGAAGGACTACTAGGGGCTCCTGGTGGGCTACTCACTCGCTCCCACACTTTTCTGGTCAATCTTTTGGTCGTTCTCTGACCTGGTCACTCTTATGCTTACAAACTTTCAAGATCAATCTTTTGGTCATTCATTGCTCTGGTTTCCCCCTCAAAATATTCCCTATATTGCATAAAGTAGCGTGTTATTTTATCGTTCAGCACAGATAGCAAAATTCTGTGCGCAGAGAAACAACAGTCTGCACAGGTGTAAAAATTAGAAAATGTGTCTTCCCCCATCCCATCAGGGGGAAAAAAGTCGGAAGGCACATTTCATGTAAGAATAAAATTTTTCCTTTCTCTGCGAGAGCGTCTCGATGTTCACCAATGGTGCCCCCCCCCATCCTGGAGCCAGGTCGGCCTAGACTGACTATTTTGGTGGGGCGAATTTATAGTGTAAAAAAAACTACAATTTGTCCCGGGCCCATGCTACCATTGCGTGTGGGGGGGGGGGAGAGGATGTCATGGAGTTCACTTAAACCATTGAGAGTGGATACTTGATTTCGTATTCAGGAGACATTCATCGACAACTCAGTTGAACTCCCGATGAACATTGGCAGAGATAGACCAGAAACTCTGGGGGGGGGGGGGGCGGCACGATGATGTCACTGTTTGGCATTTCCACGTGAAAACTCCTGTGCGTATATTCCTGTGTACATTACATACATTAAATCAGTCGGCTACGTATGCAGAATTTTCTTGAGGGGGAAAAAAAAGGCTTTTCATTTTTTTTCTTCTAAAGAGGGTGGGGGGGGGGGGTTAAAACCAGGGCCGTCTCGAGAGCACCATGTGCCACCGGGCTGTGATTTTTCAGAGGCCCTACCTGGAAAATTTTCGAAAAATTCAACTACAGTCGGTTCCCCGTATTCGCGGGGGTTACGTTCCTGGGGTCACCGCGAATACGGAAATCCGCGAATAACCGAAACCATAAGGTATTTTTGTTTATCTCGTTTATTGAACATCATGAGAAGAGCAGGGTGACGCAGAGGTAGAAGGGAAATGTAAAAAAAGGTGCAGCAGTTGTTGGCGATGCTTTCTGAGGATATTGTGATTTCTGTTTGATGTTTCTTCTTATTCATATCATCAAGTATGTTGGAATATGTTGACAAGGCTTCCTCTACTAATTTTTCTGCATGTGAAGACGTACCATAAAAGCATCGGTGAACTTGTCTTCTACTTAATAGCTGCCACGGCTCTAGTTATGACAGTAATGGCATTAGTGATGGTGTAATTCTTCCATACCTTCAAGACATTTTATGGATTTGCATCTTCTACTACTGTGTGTACAATCATCTCCATTGAGTGGCGTGTATAGTGAGCCTTGAATGTTCGCTTTACCCCCTAATCAAGGGGCTGAATGATAGATGTTAATTAGGAGGCATATAAAGGAGTTCCACACCATTAGCTTTGAACACATTGACATCTTTTTGTCCAGGAGCATTATCCAGTATCAAAAGAACTTTGAATGACATGTCTCCACTCTCAAGATACCTCCTGACTTCCGGAACGAAACACCGTTTAAACCAATCCAGGAAAAGTGCTTTCATAGTCCAAGCCCTTTTATTGTTCATCCAAAATACTGGAAGCTTTGACATACTTTTTCTTCAATGCTCGCGGATTCGTAGATTTGAAAATTACGGTGGGCTTTACCATGTACCCATACGCATTTGCACAAAACAACATAGTAAGTCTATCTTTAAACCAGGCGCTCGCTTTTCTTCTTGACTGATAAATGTTCTTGCGACATTTTCTTCCAAAATAGTACAGTTTCGTCAACGTTAAACACCTGCTGAGGTGCATAACTTTTCTCTTCAATAATTTTCTGCAAAGTCTTTGGAAATTTTCTAGCTGCCTCCTGGTCGGCAGAGGCACATTTTTACATTGCGTAATTTGAATCGTTTCTTAAACCTATGAAACCAACCTTTACTTGCATAAAATTCTGATGAAATAGACGTTTTACCAGCCCTTCCCTTTATAGAATCGTAAAATGTTATCGCCTTTTCCGTTATAATATTACAATCAATTGGAATACCTTTTTTGTAGCAGTCTTGTACTCACAAAAAACAGCATTTTCTGTACGAGAAACACATTTATCCAGTAGGCGATGCCAAGTTTTCGCTGCCTCAGGTGCAGCTACGAGCGGCTGAACGAATTTCAGATTTCTTTTTCTTGATACATCTCACCGTAGATTCGTTGATTCCATAATGGTGGGCCACAGCAACAGCAATTGCTTACTTTCACTAAGCATAGTCAATATATTCAATTTTTCTTGTAAACCTTTCACTTTTTTTCTCTCTTTCCGAAGCATTATCAGTAGCACTTGAAAAATGAGCCATCCTAAACACACACAACTCAAATTTTGTAAACAAAACAAGTGAATGACGATTGCTGAGTGTTTCCAAAAAAAAATTTCCAGTGAAGGAAAAAAAACCGCGAATACGGAAACAGCGAATAAGGAAACCCCGAATACGGGGGGCCGACTGTACTCATTTTTTTCAGGCCCCTGGGAAAGACGGCACTGGGTACAATGAATATTTATTTCCCACCGACGAAATGTATATATTAAGCCTAGAAATAGATTAACATTTTCGATTGGTTAATCAGAAATGTTTAATTAATGGAATATTTTGAAATTCTAACCAATCTTCACAAACACAGTACTAGTAACTTTGCAATATTAATTGGTGCTATAAGAAATATTTTATTCATTTCACGTGCATTCGCTAGCTGTAAACAAATATAGGAATAGATTAAATATTAAGAGAGAAGTCGCCCCGCTCATTGAAAGAGAAATTTATATGCTTAACATACACTGCTCAAAACAAGTAGGGGAGCAAGCAAAAAAGTGAAGGAAACCGTGCGAGACAGCCACGTATTGGCATACAATGGATAGTACACGCGTATCAATGCGCAATACAGAAAAAAGACGTAAAAAAATTTGGAATTAAGCTTTAATTCTCTGAAAATATGGAAAAAACATGAAAAGATGATTTAGGGCAACAATTTGGTTACATGTAAACGATAAAAAAAAGTACTGTTCAGACATGATGCATGAGTTTTAATAGGGCGTGTGGTCTCCTCGATCAACTAAGACTGCTGCACACCTGTTTGCCATGGATGCGATGAGGTTATCGATCAGACTTTGGGGAATACTGTTCCACTCCTCAAGAAGTGCAATCTGCAAGTCTCGGACAGTAACAGGCGGCCTTGGTCGCGCAGCAATGCATTGGATTCAGGTCAGGAGAGCACGCTGGCCATTCCATACGCTGTATTGTTTCAGCTTCAAGCATGTTCTCCACCAGACGAGCTCTATGCGGTCGGGCATTATCATCCTGGAAAACAAAGGAATCTCCAATGGCTCCAGCGTAAGGGATGACATGAGGTCGCAGTATCTCGTCTGCATACCTTCGGGCCGTCAAAGTGCCATTCCGAATGATATGCAGGTCCGTACGTCCGCCTATGCTGATTCCACCCCATACCATCCAATCAGCTCGTCTGTATTGTGACCTTTCACGAACGAATGCGGGGTTATTTCGAGTGCCCCTGTCCCTCCATACCAGAACACGTCGGGTGTCACACTCCAGACTGAATCGGGACTCGTCTGTAAACAGCACTTGGCTCCAATCATATTGCTCCCAATCTCGATGTTCAGCAGCCCATCTTCTCCGGGCCGCACGGTGGCGTGGGGTCAACGGAATGCAGACCATTGGCCTACGTGCATAGAGCCCTCCCTCATGAAGCCGATTACGTACTGTTTGGCTGGACACCCTTCGTCCTGTTGCCTAGAGCAACCGTCTTTGCAGCTGCGTAGCATTCTCTGTTCTGTTTCGACGGGCTGTTGACCGTATATACCGGTCATCAGTTGCTGTAGTGGCGCGTGGCCGACCTTGCCCTGGTCGACGTCTATCATTTCCTGTTTCTTGGAATCGATTCCACAGCTTTGCAACAACACTTCTGGCTACTCCAACAGCGTCCGCGACACTACGTTGTGTTTGCCCGGATTCCAGTCTGCCTATAACACGCCATGCCATGGATTCCGGTAAATCACGTTGTTGAGACATCCTCAAGTCACCTTGTCTCAAAAAAAAAAATACTGCGCAATCGAATTTCACAGTTACGGCAGTAAAACAGACGTTTCTGCAACATCTCTATTTCTGCCCTTATCTCCTTTTTCTGGTTTTTGACGTCATGAACTTTGATTTGCATATGAAGTTTTCTTCTTCCGTTTCCTGCTAGGCTTTAAATTATGGATGATTCATTTTATGTTACTTATCGGTATACATCTTTGCGTAATTTTGTTAAAACCATGTGCTCCCCTAATTGTTTTGAGCAGTGTATTTATCAAATTTATGGGTGGAGATACCCCCCCCCCCTTTCAGCGTCAATGATGGAACCGGCTGATCTAATGTAAATGCATACATATAAATTGACATCATCATATTATTATTATTCACTTGGATCTTGTAATTTTTTGTTTTTTTTTTAGAAAATCGGTTATTTTTACGTTAGTCACCGATTCCGAAACTACTTTCAATCTTCAGTGGTGTTGCTTGTTTCCTTTAGAACACCGGTTCTCAACCGGTGCTCGCGGAGTCCTTGGGGCTCCGTGTGCACCAGTCAGGGGCTCCCTCCGCAGCCTCTCTAGGAAAATTAAAAGAAAAAACCAGTAAATTCGAAAAAAATAATTATTAATATTTTTAAATAATAAAAATAAATCAGTAACTCTGATGAATACATAAAAAATGGGCCTACGGGGCTCCGCCGTAGAAATTGTATACCAGAAAGGGCTCTGCGAGTTTAAAAAGCTTGAGAACCGCTGCTTTAGAAATTGTAGGGAATTGTCTAAAAGATGGGGTTTGGATACTTACTAGGAACTTCCCGAACACGCGAAAACTGCTTTTTACCGTGGAGGTAGTAAATTTCGGGCTTGTCTTCTAAACACCCACCAGACTCAATTTGAAAATCAGTTTTTCATCATCCGTTTCTGCTCAATCGATTTGGATTCATTCCCCCATGATGAAAAATTGGATCAAAATATTGATTAAAATAATTTTCAACATGGTCACTTATCTAAAATATTATGTACAGAAACATAATTTAACCCTTTACATAAAGATGATACTTTAAAATACCACGTTCGATTATTTGTTTTGAACTAATTAATTGTTTCAAAACATTATTTTGCTGTCTTTAATTAGAACTGAAATGACCTAATAAAATAATTTACATGATAAATATTTATTATTATCATTACATTTGCACTTTTATTTTAATTTATTACAATTTGCTTCTCATTCTACTTTTCATAATGTCGGATATAAAGGGTTAAGGCAGTGACTCCCAACCGGTGTGCCCCGGCATCCTAGGGTGCCACGAGATATTATGGAGATAAATAAAAAAAATATTACGGTCCACTTAAGGTCTTAAAATAAATTAAGTAGAATTTTAATTACTTATATGCATGACAGACTTATCGGATAACTCGCCATATGGTGGCTGTGTCAGCAATGCGAACTTTGGCCCGAGTTAGGTCTAGCTGTCCATGTACGTCCCCGTTCAGCGCACACGAGCTCTAAGAAAAGAAGATTCGTTGGCTTTGTAGTTTAGAGCGCTAGGGAACTCACCCGGCAAATGAGAGGACGTGGGTTCGATTCCCCGCAAGGCCACTTGAATTTTCTTTCTTGGATTTATCTTTGCATCAGCCAGCTTCTGAAACTTCCGTAGTAATAGCGGAGAGTGACATCACCTTCAGATAAGCTGAAAGACCTCATACGTCAACACTTGTAAACACACATTGCAAAATGTAATAGATACTGTATGTACTTTCCATCTTTCTCGACTGGGTTGTCTCACCATTTGATTTCGAAGACAGTGCGGAGGAAATAGATGTCACTGCTTGCGTGGACGAGATGAATTTATTTATCTTTGAGATTATCATTATGATTCCACATTCAAAGGTAAGTTCACTAAGAGTGAGGCGTCGGTGGCTGTTTTTTGGCTTGAACTGAGAGATGAGTATCCTAATCTAATGAAGAAAGCAATTAACATGCTTTTGCTCTTTTCATCTCATATCTATGCGAGCAAGCCTTCTCTGCCGTTGCGACAATAAAATACAAAACAAGAAATAGACTGAAAGACCTTGAAGACAATTTACGTGTTTCGTTGCTAACTGTAAGGCCTGATATCAAGTATCTGTGCTCTAAGCATAAATCACAAATTTCATATTAATGATTAATCGAACGAAACTCTGTTGATGCATTCTTACTGTGATTTTCGTTGTAGTAAACTGTATTCTGTATTCAAGGAAGGGTGCCCCAGGTTTTTAATATTATTCCCAAGGGTGCCGCGAACTTTAAAAGGTTGGGAAACGCTGGGTTAAGGGGTCATTCAAGTATTACGTCAGCATCGATGGGGGTTTTCCGATTTGCTGACACGGGGGGGGGGGGGTCAAAAATAGCTGAAAAATTGTTGACGTAATACTTGAACGGCCCCTAACCCATTTTTGACTGACGCGTTGAATGTTTGAACTAATAATTTGTACAACGCTTTCTTTAAAATTTTTTTTGATTAATTTGCATACAAATTTTTGTATGCGAAAATCGAAACTGATTGACGCTTATACGCAGGACTTGAACGAGAACTTAGCAGCTGAGCTACACTAGTTCGTGCGGCATAAATTCAGTGGAACAAATATTGTAAAAACAAAATTCACTTACAATCGGAACTATATAAAATAACTGTAGAAGACAATTGAGCAAGCTTTTCCGAATGTTGATGCCGGTTTCAAGACATTTTCAACATTGATAATTACGAATTTCTCTGCTGAGCGTTCATTTTCTCAATTAAAGCATATAAAAATCAAACAGAACAATTATGCAACAAGGTTAGCTCGATGCTCTACCTTTACTGTGTATAGAAGCAGATGTGTTTCGAAGACTTAATCAAGGATTTTGCTCCAAGGAAAAGTAGAAGAAAACATTTCCATAAATAAAGTGCGTATTTAGAAATACACTCATTGCCATAAAAATTTGCGCACCAAGAAATAATTGTGGGATCGAAACGAAAGTTGGCCTGAAGGTACATGTCGGGCAGATATGCAAATGATTAGAAATGCAGCGTGATCGCGCATTGCGTAATGCCACTAGAGGGCGTTGAACTTCGTTCTCCTTGGACTAAAACAGGTAAGCAGAGCTTGCTGGAGTGTATTTAATCGTTTGCAAAGGAAATGCTGAGGTAGACATGCCGTTACGCCGCCGTCGAAGACCATATGAGCAGTTGTCAGAGTTCGATAGGGGAAGAATCATCGGGATGATGGAAGCTGGGTGGTCAGCTCGGCGAGTAGCTCGTCAACTAGGCCGTTCTGATTTTACTGTGAGGAGGTGTTGGGACCAGTGGACAGAAGAGACGTCATTTACACGGCGACCAGGTTCAGGACGCCCTCGACAGACCAGTCGTCGAGAAGACCGTCACATCATCCGAAACGCACGCGTAGAACCAACTGCCTCATTGGCCGCTATCCAGACACAGGCAGCAGCTTCACTACGGGCCCCTGTGTCTTCCCGAAACATCGCAAGGCGCCTGGCTGAAGGACATCTGGTATCGCGGCACCCATTACGTTGCTTGAAGAGGGGAACTTCCGGGTCATCTGGTCTGTCAGCGATGGCTTGATAGTTTCCATGGCTTTGCGCAGGAATTCATCTCCCGTACAGTAGAAGACCTCTGTGTCGGGGCGTCTGTTCCTGGGGTGTGACTTGTCCCAGCATTTGAAGTGATCACTGACGGTGTCAAGAAAAGCAGTGGTGGCCCGGTTCAAGTCGGCATTCCTCGCCTTCTTCCTGCTGTATTTCGCTGACAGCTGGTGCCATCATGCTTCGTTTTCATCATCTTCCTCCAGGATCACTTCATGCAGAAAGCACACTGGTTGTTGGGCAAGAAGTTTTCTATCTGCCATATTTCTATGTTTTACAGTCTTAGTTATTTATTTCATTGACTTAATGGATCCGACTGAGTACGGATTCGTGCCTATTCTTATGCTGAGTTTCTCAGCATTTAGTTATCTCCTAACATGAGAATTTTTGGGAGCTCGATCGGAGCGTGCTTGCTCTCTCGTATCTCACTCGAGAATCAATCGGAAAAACCACGCGCTTCGCGCTTTTTTTTGTGTGCTGCCACAACGCCTCCGTTTGGAGTGGTGTCGAGCACGACGGGATTGGACTGCAACGGAACGGAACCAATTCGTCTTCAGCGACGAATCGAGATTCAACTTGAGCAGTGATGACAATCGTGTTCGTGTGTGGAGGCCCCGTGGTGAACGCTTCAATCCTGCCTTCGCTTTACAGCGACACACCGCTTCCACAGCTTTTTTCATGATATGGGGTGCCATTGCTTACGATATACGGTCACCCCTAATATTGATCCATGGCACAATGACAGCCCAGCGGTACGTCCATAACATCCTTCATCCACATGTGTTGCCACTCATGGCAGGGCTCCCAGGAGCCATTTTTCAACAAGACAATGCTAGGCCACACACAGCAAGGATGTCACAAGACTGCCTCCGCCACATTACCACCCTTCCCTGGCCTGCTCTATCCCCAGATTTGTCACCAATCGAGCATATCTGGGATCATTTGGGACGGCAAGTTGGACACCCTACGAGGTTGGTCGAACTAGAGGCGCATTTACAGCAACTGTGGAACGAGATGTCTCAGGACATCATACGGAACTTGTACGCCTCAATGCCCGCTCGTATCGCATCGTGCATTCGCGCTAGAGGGGGGGATCCAACAGAGTACTAAAACTTCTGTTCATCTGTACTTTTTTCTGCAATAAATGATCCTTTTTCTTGGATTTTCTAATCACTTACTTATATCAACGTAGTACTTACATGTGTAAAATTTCGTTTCATTTTGACTTCTTCTGGGTGCGCAAATTTTTATGGCAATGAGTGTATATTCATGTTACAAATTTTGGCTCAGCTGTCCATTACTTTGGGGGGAAAAAATATTTCATGGTTTTATTCATTGATAGTTCTAATATTGAGTGAAATATATTTTACTAATATATACCTATGATGGTGATTGGGGGGGGGGGAACGCACCAAAATCATCCGCGCTAAGGGCCGTCAAACGTCTTAATCCGGCCCTGGATGGTGACCTCAAAAAAAAAAAAAAATTTCTTTTTGAGTAAATTTTTCCCATCGACGCAGAATGAATGTGCTGCCATCTATTGAGCAAAACATATAGTCAAGTATTTGATACAAAAAAGATCATTATATATCAACATAAATTTATCACATTTATCAGTGATTAACGTTGAGGGGTTATAACTACCCATTGAAACCCCGGAATCACCGACAGTGCCGTCTTAACGCATGGGCCTCCTCAAGAGAAGATGGGCCTCACAAAAATCAAAACCGGTTGATATTTTCGAGAATTTGCCAGGAACGGCATCAGAAAAATTACATGCTACATTCGCTGCGCAGATGACGAGGCTTGATGAAGGGGGTATGCACCGCTATTGAGCGGGTTTAAAATCCAGAAGTTATGTCATTGTCCATTGTCCAAAAATTACTTGGCCCGGGGACGGCCGTGATCACCAATTATGGATTTCAGGCGTCTTCTCTTGGCAGGATACAGTTTAGCAAGGAATGCTCTATTGGCGCGGAAACAGCAGAAATAGTAATGGCAACCTTCATTGGCGTACGCGGGGGGGGGGGGGGTGTTTGGGGTTCTAACCCCCCAAGAAGAGATTATAGTGTTATTTTACAGGAAAAACGTAACGCCCCCTGAGGGGGGAAAAAAATTGAAACCCCCCTTGAGAAAATTTTGCGTACGCGTATGGTAACCCTTAACCAAACATGTAATCACGTATCGATTTTGCTATGGACGGTAAACCAGACCAGACCAGAATCTCAAAGGTTTACCCCCATGCCCAGCACAATGACCGATTGTGGGATTACAAACGTTCTCATGTAGGCCTATGAAGAGAAAAAAAAAATTAGACTGTGTCGCTGTAGTTGGTGAGTGCATGGACGTGTTAGTGAATAGAGGAAAAAAGAAATAATTTAGTCAAGCCACGTGGTCATGGCTCATTGAATTTAACCTGAGAAAACAGTTATTCCACTAGGCAAAACGCCACCACAACTCATCGATGACATGTTGAAGGAAAGAGACAAATCAAACCACGTATAAACCTTAGTAGTAGCTGCATACGCCGACATGAGCTCAACTAATCAAAAAGGTGGTAGAGTTAATCAAAAGTCAATTAGTCAATACACCAAGTTGCGGCATTGACCACCAAAATAACGACGTTCCTCAATTCCCATGATAATCATGAGTAGGCTGGCTATATTTGCTCGAGAAAAATACGTGAAATTTGGCTTCTCGAAATAAGGAAAAATACGGGATATTTCCAAAAACGATGCCAAAAGTAAGCAAAGCTGCTAAATCGTGCCAAAATCACAGAAAGTTGCCAATCGAGGGAAATGAAGAGCCACTTCAAATTGCAGTGAATTAAAAAACCATCCACCGGGCATGAGTTTTTCGTCGAATCGTTCTCAAAATGGCACGTCAAAAACACAAAATCGTTCCAAAATGGGCAGGCTTCTCTAGTAAAACATGATGCCTACCCCCCTTGCGAACAACGGTATATAATACCCCGGACAGTGTGGTGATAATAAAGATTGACATTTCGGTACCGCCCAGTCAGTAACACTTTTTTCCTCTTCGGTACGAAACATTTTCTTTCCCCTACGGTATTTGCAATACGGCACATTCAAAGGCGGTAAAAACGAAAGTCTCCTCAATGACTCCAAAAACTGGTTGAAAAGAACTTCGAATTCTCTTAGAATTCTGTTCATTTATTGACTTTTCATTTCTTTCAGATAAAAATTTCATAATAAAAATTCTTGGAGTTTCGGACGCACTCCAGTTTATATATATATATATATATTTTTTTTGCAGTAAAAACGAACCCTCGCTTTGACTGAAGAAAAGTCCCCCCCTTACCCCGAAATAATCTTGCTCACGCTACCGCTCGTACATCTGCAACATGTAACATGTTCTGTAAAAAACCGTCGGGTAAAATAAACATTTTCCATTCTTAAATTTTGATAATAGTGAGGGGAAATAAAAATGCCGTTTCTCTCATAAACAACGCGGTCACTCAATTATTACGTAAACTGTGAGCTCTGCAATCCCTTCCCAGGGCAAGCGTGGGTCCAGAAGGGGAGACAAATAATATTGTCTGTCCCGTAAAATACGGGATTATCCGATGCACCTACACAAAAAAGCCGGATACGTACTGGACCCGATATCTATTCACAGTTGCAGATTTATTTATTCATTTACATCCACAAAAGGCTAGTTTACATTGCGGGGAAAAAGCAGGAAAAAACGAAAAGAACATGATAAAATCAAAAGAAAAGGACCAAATAATGGCAAACTGTACGTACATGGGGAGCATTAAATTAAAATGGATATTTGATCAAGAAACTCGAAATGTCAAAGCTTGCTAGTCGTTTGCAAAATAACGCGTACATCGGTGTAAAAGATGCCTCAATTTATAATACTCACAATGATTATGTATGAATCCAAGTTCATATTGGGAAATATGATAATCTTTCAATTAATTATTTGATTAACTGAACATAACTCTGGTCCAGGATGATTATTCCGAATAGCAACGTTGGTTTTGTTTGCACATGTTGATAGGCGTGAAAAAAGCCAACACTACAAGACTGATAAAGGTTTTATAGATGTTTTTATCGTCTTCACACTTACGTTAACTTGATTAAATTTTTATTGTAAAATATGTCGGAACCACTGAACAGGTGTTCACTTTTACTGTATAAAACGGTTAGAAATTAATTTATAATATGTATAGGACATTTTAACATTAAAATTTAGTATAGAAACCAATTGCGACCGAAGTCAAACGTCGAATAAATGTTAAAGTTGTATAAATGAGATTCCACTGTTTTTATCGTACCTCCCATAAATCGACACTTCCCGTCAGGGCCGCAACTAGGGGGGAGCAGGTGGGTCTGCTGCCCCGGGCGCTTGACCAGAAGGGGCGTAAATTTCACACTTTTACCTCTCTTTCAACATTAAAAGGGGGAGCCAAAATGATTGCTTGTTCCTGCTGCGGCTCTGCGTCCCGTTAGCGGACAAAATTTTTGGTCCCATGGGTGACCATTATCGAGATGCTGTACTGTATCTGCATCGGCTTCATCCGCTGCTGAAGACATCCGACTCCATTCCATTCGAAGCTGAAGATATTTGCCTCGACTTTATTAGCCGCTGAAGATGCCTGTCTTCACTCAGGCGGGGATCGAGGAGGCGATGGGAACAACCACCCCCTACCAAGAGCAAAATAAAACGTGAATATTTGTCTGTCCCATAACATATCAATATGGGACGGTGAAACAAGCTTACACAATTCGCCCCTCCCGTCACATCGTCCTGGGTCCGCATCTGTCTTGAGTATTATATTTTATGGCCTTGCGTCTCTCTTTTTTCCTGAGTAGCATGGCAAAATCAAACTATGGTTCACCTTTTTTCCTCGGTTCAATCGGTCATTTCGACTGCCCGTAAAAGGAGAAAGAGGTAGTTTTTCCATTTGTTCCATCTATCTATTTTGGCTTATAAGTGTCACTGAATACGAGAAACAATTATTTCCCATCTTCCCGTTCTTTGATGGTGTCATTTGATCATTTTTCACGCATTCATTCTTTTACACCAGCGTTTTTTAACCCTTTTTTGCCTGTGGCTCCCCTGTCTTACCCAGAGTCTTCGATCCTCATCTAGAAGCAAGGTTCTTTATACGTATTGAATTGATTTTTTCAGTGAATTTATACTGAACGAAAATTTTGCAAATAAAATTGGCTTCCAGACCACTGGCCTAGAATTTATTGAGCTCCCTGCTAATCCGACTTCTATTCAGGACTGTCTGAACATCATGGGCCCCCTAGGCAAAGTGATGCTATGGTAGTCCTATACTTAGCCGGAAATAAACAGCCTACATATTTCCTACTTATTTACAAATTTATTGTACTATACAAAATATCATAAGGGATTCACTTATGGACATGAGACTCCCGAGCATGACCCTTCACAAGTGGGGGGAACCTACTGCAAAATGTAGATGGTGAGGGCCGGACGGGTCTATGCCCTAAGACAGCCCTGGTTTTGTGGGTGAAGTTTTGTGGATATGTAAGTGTATATAGTTACTAAATATAAAAGCTTTATTTCTTTACACCTTAATTTTTCTTCTCAGCTCTCTGCAGCCCTCCATACCACGCCCCCCCCCCCCCAGTGAGAAACCATTGCTTTACACGACGATTGGCCAAAACTGGCCAGTTTATTGAAAGAATTTCAATTGTTTTGTTCCATTAACAGAATAAGGGAAAAGTGTGCGCGGGAAAATATCCAAAGAAGCCGTTTATAAACTGTTGACATTCTTTACTTCATTTTCAACAACAAAGACTGACGGAACATCAGAAGTAGTTTTTTTCCCCTTTGCTCAGTGGCCATTCCACAATAGAGATCCTACGCCTCAATTTGTTCAGTAGGACCTAGACAGAGCTGCACCCATCAAAACAGGTGCGTGCCGGGTATTTCTTTCTGAAGTGAGAGAATGAGATATATATATATACTAGGGGGGCTCTGCCCCCCTGCCGCCTTTGGCGGCCAACCCCCCCCCCCCACTTCTCTCCCGGACATATCTTGTTTATTTCGTCCCACTTCATCAGCGTGCTATGGAAAAGGGGAAAGGGACGTGTGAAAGCACCAGCCTACTGAAGAAGCGAATTTTAATGAAAATAATAATAAAGCAACAAAAAACAAATGAGATTCATCAAGTATCCCCAGAAAACTTCCCCCATGGGGGTCCCCAGATTCAATTCGCTGAATTTCAGTGGGGCCCCACACTGGATATATCTTGGGCTACCGATGTGTTGCAAATTTTACAATGTTAAACCACAAAAATCAATGAGATACATTCAGGGGCACCGAATTACAACCTGCCAACATTTCCATGAAGCCCTGACCTGCAAGCTTGTCGGACACCCCCCTGTGAGAATTTTTCATTTTTATCAATTTTACAACGAATAAAATCCAGGGCCCCACATCCAGTAGCGGGGACACAATACGCAGATTTTTAGTGGGGCCCCAGACTGGCTATATCTCGGGTTTCGGCTGTGGCAAATTCTACAACAGAAAAGAATGAGATTCATCCAGGGCCCCCAAAATGAAACCTGTAAACATGGGCCCCGACTTGGAAGCTTGTCGGTCATCCCCCGGAGCGAGTGCCATGAAAAATTTTCATTTGTATTCGTTTTACCAACGAATAAAATCCAGGGCCCCCAACCAATTACCCGGGACACCAATTCGCATACTTTTGGTGGGGCCCCAGACTGGCTTTATCTCGGGCTTCGGCTGTTGCAAATTCTACAACAGAAAAGAATGAGATTCATCCAGGGCCCCCAAAATCAAACCTGTAAACATGGGGCCCCCCGACTTGGAAGCTTGTCGGTCATCCCCCGGTGCGAGTGCCATGAAAAATTTTCATTTGTATTCGTTTTACCAACGAATAAAATCCAGGGCCCCAAAATGAAACCTGTAAACATGGGGCCCCCGACTTGGAAGCTTGTCGGTCATCCCCCGGTGCGAGTGCCATGAAAAATTTTCATTTGTATTCGTTTTACGAACGAATAAAATCCAGGGCCCCCAACCAATTACCCGGGACACCAATTCGCATACTTTTGGTGGGGCCCCAGACTGGCTTTATCTCGGGCTTCGGCTGTTGCAAATTCTACAACAGAAAAGAATGAGATTCATCCAGGGCCCCCAAAATCAAACCTGTAAACATGGGGCCCCCCGACTTGGAAGCTTGTCGGTCATCCCCCGGTGCGAGTGCCATGAAAAATTTTCATTTGTATTCGTTTTACCAACGAATAAAATCCAGGGCCCCAAAATGAAACCTGTAAACATGGGGCCCCCGACTTGGAAGCTTGTCGGTCATCCCCCGGAGCGAGTGCCATGAAAAATTTTCATTTGTATTCGTTTTACCAACGAATAAAATCCAGGACCCCCAACCAATTACCCGGGACACCAATTCGCTTACTTTTGGTGGGGCCCCAGACTGGATATATCTTTTGCTTCCGCTATCGAAATTTTTCAACGTTAAAGCGGCAAGAAAACAATGAGATCCATCAAGGGCCCCTGGAAATGAAAACTTTTTACTTATACGTGAAATCTTCCCCGGGTACCCCGACCCTGTGTTGGGAGCACTGCTGTTGTGTGTGTATATTATACATATATATACCTCTCGGCATGGACCTCCCCCCCCCCTCCACAAAGGAAGGGCTGACAGGGGCCACAACGATTCTTATCACTTTTTGATTTTTCACACTATAAATTAATCACAGAGGGGCCCCTGAAAAGTTGGTTTGGGGGCTCGAAATCTAAATTCCAGCCTAAGGGCTCTGCTGTAGGATGTAGGAGCCTCTTGGTACATGCACATAACATGGTCCCGATGGGTCAAATGGGTCCCGATATGTGAATATCGACCCAATATCGATATATGATATCATATCGATATATGAATGTGAATATCGATATATGAATCGAACCCACTTTCGTAACAGACTTCCGTCACTCGGTTGCTTAGCAACAGGCCCTTTTCGAGTTTGTTTGTGATTTTATATTATAGAATAGATATATTATGCTCGTGAGGAAGCTTTATCGATTCTGAAAACTGATAAGAATCACTGTAGTACCGACACAAGAAACTACATGAAAATAGTAGAATTTCCTTCATCCTTCGTCAAGTCGACATTGTATATGGAGGCAGAAAAGCAAAACTAATTTTTTGTCTCAATTTGTTTTCAACTAGGAAGCCATTATGAAGTATAGGCGGTGCCAATTGCTAGAGAGCAATGACAAGCCCTCCAGTTACAGACTGGCCATGAATTGAAAGCTACGCCGCTGATTGAACGCTTGTGCTATCAGTGTCGGATTTATGGTTTGGTCGCCTGTGGCGTAAATTTTGCCGGCCTTTCTTGTCTAATTTTCTTGATTTCACATTCTTCAAATTCGCCACATTAGGCTGCAGCCCGCTAATCCATTCCTCCTGCTCCTAGTAAATATGTCTCTGTCTCTAAATCACTCTTATGGTCACTCAAATGTTTGTAGATTTTCTTGGTCATTTATTTGGTCACTTACTGCCTTGGCTCTTTGCTCTCAAGGGCACTCTTTTTATCATTCACTTGCTTGCACCCTGTTTTGGTCGCTCGTACTGTCATCAGTCAAACCATTATCATTTTATTTTTTTTTCATAAATTTTCCATTAGTCGTGTTTACTTCCAGGCCTTCCACTCAAAAAAAAAAAAAGAGGAATCAACCGGGCGAGCTTCTAAAGGTTGAAAACCACTGCTCTAAATCGTTATTTCGGTTGGTCCCCCTTTTGGTAACTCACTGACCAGCTCCCTCACTTTTTCAATCACTGCTATGCTCAAACACTCTCTAGGTAAGCGGTTCTCAACCGGTGCTCCGCGGAGCCCTTGGGCTCCTTGTGCACTCTTCAGGGGCTCCGCGGCCGCTCGAGGAAAATAAAAAAAACCCAGTAAAATTAAAAAAAAATAATAATTATAAATATTTTTAAATAGTAAAAATAAAACTATAACGATTTAATGAGATTTTTTTTTTTAATTTTTCGAGATCCAGCTGTTTCATAACTAAGGTTAACGTTTCCTGGGTTTTTCTCCCAATCCCAAAAAATATAGAATCAAAGTGATCCGATCCCAGAAATTTTCCTGGACTTCAATCTCATAAACGTATGGGCATGGCCCCCCCACAAGGGGTGGGCTGACAAGGCTCCAGCCCTGGGGCCCGGGGTGATTTTAATCTTTTTTTTGTTTTTGTTTTTCATGTTATAAATTCATCATAAAGGAATCCCCGTGAAAGTCTGGTCGGGGGGTCCGTAAAAGATCCCAGCCTGGGGGCCCTGCCGTGTGGGCAATTTATAACAAAAGTAGTAAATGAGAATAAGTAATCAAAAAATACTCATAAAAAATTAATTATTATTAATTTATTTTAAAATTGACATTGGTTTGTAGAAATGAGTCCTTACCGGTTGTACTTGCATTACGCTTGCTTTTCGTTCGTGATTCGCAGCTTTGGTTTTTGATTGATGAAAATTATCGCATTTGCTGCCACGTAAATTAGGCTGGAAATTCGTCATTTGGGGGGGGGGGGGGTCAGGGAGACCGTTGAGGGGAGGGGGAAATCAATGAAACTATATGTAAAGTCCCAACTCGGGGCACCATTGTACTTTTTTTGTGCTGTATGCCATCTATTGTTCCTCCTGTTCCTTTTTACATATTTTTCTTACTTTCGGACTTTCTTATATTGGTCTTTGTGTGAATATAATATGTTGTACCAAATTTAAAATGTTACAATGCATAAATAGTCTTGACTCTTGTGTCGGATAAAAAAAAAAATTAAGAGCACTACAATGATCGTATTATTGGCCGAATTTATATTTCTGCTCCCCCCCCCCCCCATAATTTAGCTGTTTTAAACATATATTGTTGTCGTAGGATCATGACAGTAAAAAAACGATTTCGTCGATAATATCTGAGTGAGAAAAAGAAAAACTAGAAAAAAATGAAGCCCGGCATGTGGGAGGCTTCAGCTGCTCTAAATAATCATTTCCCTTTGAAGGGAATTGTGTGTAATTTGTGTTTCATCCTTATATTTCTTGGAAATAGCTAGTTCCCATGCGTGTGGAGAAAATGAACTCTAAACAGACAAGTACAAAACTCTTTTCCCGCCATTTTTAGAATGAATAAACAACTTACAATTGTAGTTACCGATTAACAAAACTGGGCATCTCGTGAACGATGCCGAAGTATGCAGCAGTCTACCGAAGCCATTTTATTATATTTATATCTTGGGAATGTCTATAGCCTGTCGTCTGCGGTACTTGAACATAAGCACGGCGGTCTTGTTGAAAGGACACAATAAAATACGCACTCTTTCCTCGAGTATAATTTTCTGCTCTTGTGAAGTAGCCCCAAAGGGACACCTGAATGAGAAGGGGAGTTACAGCTTGTCAATCACGACACAAAGGGTTTTGGGGGAAGGAACTATCTTTCACGAGCGTCTAAAGGCGCTCTCGCCCAGAAATGACATGGAACATTTGAGCGTCTAAAAACTCTCCTGCCGAAAAGAAGGTTAAAAAAAAACCATGACAAATATGTGAAAGACATATTCTTATTTGTAGTCGTAATTATCGTAATGCAATTTCTGAGTTGTGAAGTTAATTTGAATCATTGATATATGAAGAATAAAAGTCAAGTTGGCTTCGTTGAAAATACGTGAAAAACTGGAACATTTTTGCAGAAAAGTCGGGACAGCCAGAAAAACTGGAGCTGTCCCGGCAAATACGAGACGTGTGGACGGGTGTGGTCACCCAAATCATGAGCCAAAAAGTCTAATAATAATAACATTATAATATTTTAATTATGATTTATAATTCATTTTGTTTATACAGTCAGAACCGGTTGTTACGAACACGTATATTACGAATTTTCACTTATAACTGTTTTTCCATATCCCGTGAATTTCGTTTTGCTTATTTGTGTTATTTTGATAGCTTATAACAAATATCGATTTCAGCAAAGTACTCCTATAACGAATTTTTAATCGGTTTTAAACAAGAATTTTCGAGAATTTCTTTGTATTATTATCTAAATCTTCTCATCTGAAAATTTATCTCTCTACAATGGATAGTTACAGCTGAAAATGTGTGTTCCTCTTCTTTTCTTCCTGGAAGACACTCTATTTGGTGCGTGTTTTGGTATTTATTGTAAAATCTTCTTTGCACATTTTTTTTACTGTTCTTCATTGAGTCCAATTTTGCTTGAAGGAAGTCTTGGTAGAAAGAAGAGAAATGTTATTTTATTCTTCAGACCATAACCTTCAAAACGCCTTTGTTGCATTTGCCACCATTGACATCTGAGCCGGGGCACTGTGGGTGCTCTTCACAGTATTTATCACGCTTCAGAGCAATCCCAGAATTGATTCAGAAATCAAAGTTTCCTACGTAAATCTCGATTTGAGCACCCACAGGTCTAA
Source organism: Pholcus phalangioides (assembly GCF_987345545.1). NCBI lineage: Eukaryota > Metazoa > Arthropoda > Arachnida > Araneae > Pholcidae > Pholcus > Pholcus phalangioides. The sequence goes on along the minus strand of NW_028301608.1, from coordinate 117,445,616 downwards.
GGCCGGGATAACAATATAAATGTTTCATAAAAGTCCATTTATAAAACTTAATTTATAAAAATTCTACGAATGAGGTTATCATTTACATTCGAGCAAATGCGAGATGCCCTTATTGGTTGCATTTTTCAAGTTTTATACAAATACATACGCGGGAAATGAACTTTTACAAATACAATTTTGACACCACTGTTTTCCACTTTTCTTTAGTTAGATTCGGACGTTGGTTGTGGTAGTGTTATCGTGTGCCAGTAAATTTTCAGAATTTTACAATGTTTACTTGAATTTACAATTTTCAGAATGTCCAAGCGCAAAGCGCAAAAGCGCTTGGACATTCTGAAAATTGGCTTAAAGCCAAAAGTGGACAAAAAAGTGAAGTATCAAAGAAATTCGAGATTACTTGAAGTTCGTTATTCACGTTTCGGAAGAGCAAAGAGAGGAGGTGAAGAGAAATTCCAATTGAGAGAGAAGAAAAATCCGATGGTGATCTGAACATCTGTAAGAAGGGATTCAGAGAAGGAGCTCACACTGAACGAAGACAGCTCTTGGGAAATACAGTAGACCTACTTATGTTCCACACTGACCAGCACCATACTTTTCCGGACAATTTCCACAAGATTTCGAGATTGCAAAACAAGAAGCGGTTCGACGGACAAACACAGATTTATTTACGGAACAGCAATTTACACGTATTTACAAGCTAATCAGGGAGCTAACATCTATCTCGCAAAGTTCAATCACAACTGACTTTCCATCGAATCTCCCCTCTTGTGATCGCCTCACTATATATAGTTCTGGTCGAAACTTCGAGAAAAAGAATATTCCACAAATTTCTATTTCATAGTACCAGGTTTGTGGCGCCAGTGTCTGGAGGGGCGTAACCCTCTGGAATGTTCTCCCCAACCCTTCGCCAATGGCTCGTCTTTGCGCTAAACCGATGCCGGTATCAACTGCTGTTGTGAACAGGTTTCGATATTTCTGAGAGCCATCAAACGAATCGCGCCATCTGTCATCTATAGACCGTAACAATACTAAAGAGAAGACTTCACAAAGCAAATATGCTTTTAACACAAAACATTCAACGTCCAAAATCATATCAAGGAAAAATATAACACATTATAAAATTAACATATTTTTTTCACGTATTTAATTATGCAAAATTTCAATCAAATTTAAAATTTTTTAAATATACAGGGGACTAATTTCTATAACAATCTACTTTTAAAGTAGTTATATTAAAAAATGGGCATGTGTTTGTAAATAATGTTTCATTTTGGTTAATCGCACCATTTTCCAAGCCAGCACGGCTATAACGAAGTTTGCCTATAGCGAACAAATTCGCTGTTTTTTCGACTTCGTTATAAGCGCATCCGACTGGATTTAAAAAATAATAAATTATAATTTATTAACACACATGATATTAGCAGTGTACTATCGGGCTACTAGTCGGAGGGGACCACGAACGTGGCTAGACGGGTACGGAGGAAGCTGCCACAGCTCTGACTGTAGCAATTATATTGAAATTGATTCACACGAGAAATCACTGTCTCCACGCAACAGCGTGAGCAGCGACCCGTCCCGACAAAATTGAAGTGATATAGTTAATTATTTGTTTATTACGTAACTTGTTAATTAGTTTTGTTCATTAATCAATTAACTATTTTTATTAAAAGCACGTGATGCATTGTCATGGGTTACCATATTCGGCACATTTGCCCATCACGAGTTACCATATTCGGCGCTTTTGCCCACTAATATTAAATTGGTGAAACTGGAGCTGCTTTAACGGAAAAGAACTATTCCGTTAAAGCGGCTCCTCTTGGTACGATACATGAATTTTGGCGAGAAATGATCAGTGGACGCAAAAACGGTAGGGACAGTAATGGCTCAACTTTTCAACCTTTCAGAGAGTGCGGGCCACTTCATTGGTTTGGAAACGTGTAGCGGACCACTTAAGTGATTTGAAACAGAGCCGCGGGTCACTTAAGTATCTGGAAATGTGCCAGAGGTTACTTAAGTATCTGGAAATGGGCGGCGAACCCTGACCTTCATAAAGGTGGGGCTGACATGGCTCCAGCCCGGGGACTCCCAGACGATTCTTGTGATTTTTTTCGTTTTTCCACACTATAAATTCACTATACTGGAACCCGTCAAAAATCCCAGCCTAGGACACCCTGCTGCAGTATGAGGGGACCATGCCGCGAGAAACTTAAATACGCTGGAACTATATCGCGGATCAATGAAAGTTCTATGGAATTTTGTCGTGGGTCACCCATTTTATCGTGGGTCAAGTTCTCTGGAAATGTGCCACTTGAATGATCTGGAAATTTATCGCTTGAGTGCTCTAAAACGGTGTTGCTGACAACTCGAGAGATCTATAAATGTTTCTCGGGCTTCTGGAGGGCATCTAGAAATGTGCCGCGGGCCGCTTAAGTACTCTTAAGTACTCTGGAACTGTGTCGTAGATTACTTCTGGGACTGTATCGTGGATAACTCGAGGTATCTGGAATTGTGCCGCGGGCCACTTAAATTTTGTGGAACAGCACAATGGGTCACTTAATAGTTATTTGTAAATGTGCTGCTTAGTTCATTTTTACAGAATTACGCTTGAGATCGCGGCCACATCAGATAACTCCGAGGACCATATTTGACCCATGGGCCATAACCACTGTATTATTATTTTCGTAAAAATGTTTAGTTGTCACTTTTTTGAGTTATAAATTGTTTTCATTTTTGTCATAAATTCGATCATCGCAATGCAGATTGTGTGTATACGTATATCGGTAAAAGATCATCTTACTACTTTCACCATGTTGGGCAAATACACCGGAATCTAGGAAATCTCGGGGTACTTAGGCATCCCTCCCCAAATAAACTTAGTGAGAAGTCTTAGACCCCCAAAAAAGGTAATGGACATACAATGAAATTGTATTATAAAATGCATGCCCCCCCTCCCCCCCTCCCTGTGGACGATTCTGAATCGAACACATGGGACGTCCGGCAACTATGCCCAAAGATGAAAAACCGAACATCAACGCATTGAATAGAATGTCATCACATAATCATTATTTTAAGACTGCCTACCACACTAAACACTAAATATAGGTTTAGCAGCCTAAGAAAACCATCATTCATAAGAAAAAGATTGTTTAAAAGTTGGTTTCTTTGATTGACAAATGGAATAGAATTTCTTTGATTTCTGAAAAGCGTTCGCGTGTTACTACTGACACCATGGTGGGCCACTTGTGGCACGTGTGGGCTGGTTGGCCAGGGTTTAATATGGGTAAGATTGGGATAGACGAGTTTTCTTCAGAAGGATAAGAAAATAAATAAATATGTAAATAAACCAAACTCCTTGTGTGTGTGTGTGTGTGTGCAGCAAAATATTTTTTCTTGAATGAAGTAATTTTTCAAATTTATGAATAAATCTCGCCAATTTAGGCTATATGAATGAATTCAATTGATACTTTTTACTTTTCTGTCCTCGCTACTTCTGATTCTAGAGTGAGTGTTTCTTTCCTGAAGAGGAAATATGAGGGAAGAGTGTGTGTGTGTTGCGTGTGTGTCCATAGCTGCCATTTCTCCAGGATTTTCCGGGAGGCTTCCGAATTTGTATTCCATCTTCCGGACTCCCGAAAAATTCTTATACCTCTTGAATTTCAACCGTGATTGTAAAAAAATCCCTATTTTTAAAGAAAAGTTATTATTAAAGAATATTTACATGGAAGACATGCTTTCGTTTTTAAAAATGACGTCACAAGCGCAATGTAAATTGCCACCATTGCGTCAAATAACAAAAAAAGTTTCATTTTCTGGGGGAAAAGAGAAAATTCGCTATACAGCCAGCGTCTATTCGGTTTTGTGAGATCCAAAACTGGCGAGATGACTTGTATTTGCTTTGACTATATGTCCAATTCGGAGTCGATGGCAATTTTTTTGTTGGCGTGATTTGATTGGAAAGTAGTAATTACAGGTATTTTAACATACTGGTTGGCTATGATTGGCGACTTGGCGCTGTTCAGCGATGTCTTTGCACCATGTCACGTTTTTGCAAAAAGAAAAAAATCCCAACAATTTTACTTTTATTAATGAAAAATCCTCACATCGTTTTCCGAAAATCCCTTCTATATTAATTTTTATACAAAATTCGGATTTGCATAAAAACCTCCCAAATTCTCTCTGTAAAGTTGGCAGCTATGGAAGACAACTTTTTTGATGAAAGCAGTGGAGATTCAGCTGACAAGCAGCATTCTTCGTCTGCTTATAAAAACTTACATGTTATAAAAACTGACATACACGCACACAAGTATGTGTATGTATGTCAATTCTAAATAAGATTGTTATCTTCGATTAAAATTTAGATGACACTGTTGATGTGTTACCAAAAGATATTCATTAGTGAGATTCGGTGAGATGAATTTGTGTGTTTCTTCCATATTTGTCTCATATGCATCAAAAACTCTAATAAATTTTGTCATTTTAATTATATCATAACTCTAATTTGGAAACCTATGTTCAGGAATAAAATTAAATAATAATAATAATAATTTATTTGCTTATGGGGCCAGACCCATGCAAGGATGGCATACAAAAAATATACAAGTAATAAATTACAAATCATTAGAATACCAGTCGTAGAACATAAAACACGCACACACATACACTTCAATTTAAAAAATTCAGGAACTTCACAATATCATTAAAAAAAACCAGTTTATCAATTTGATATTCAGAGAGGTGCGAAATTTTAAAAATTAGGTTTTGTCTGGTTGGATTGCGAAAAATACACGACTTTAACAAGACAGCTCTCTGCAAATTAAACAATGGGCATTCAAAAATAATATGAAATACGTCAAAGGAATGACTAAAGTTATAGTTACAGTTAGGGAAATTCTCGCCAGGACTAACTATGACACATCCACTTGGAACACGTAAAAAACCACTATCCGTCCTAATTTGAAAAATCAAGCGTTTCCAGGATATGGGGATATTAAAAAACAGATAATTTTCTGGTGTAATACTGAAAAATGTTTCATTGTAGTGAGCGTATCTAGTTGATCTCGAAATTGATGAAAGATCGTTTTGAATTGTTAGGTCTATGTATTTTGTAATAATGGTAGGAAAATATTTCCTGAGCGCCGCAGGTGCGACCTGCAGATCCCAAACGAACGGGAGTCCAATTGTATATAACAAATTCAAAATATCAAAAGCCCAGTTGCGGCCATTATGCAGTGGAGGGCGTTTTAAAAAGGCATTGTAACAGATCTTGGGGAGTCGGTTATCTGGGAGCATTAAAATTTTGTACCAGAAAAAGAGGGTATTTTTTAGAAGAGAAATTGATATTGTACGTCTGGTTGATTCAAGTCTGAGAATATAGCTATATTGCCGCTGTGGTCGTCGAGTGGTTATAGTGACGGACTCGCGATGCGAGGATCCGGGTTCGAACCCCACAGTGGTGGTCGGCTGAAGTTGGTTTTCTGTGGTTCCCAACTTCAAGGCGCAAATGCGAGCCGATCTCCCCGTTAAAAAGTCTCGCCACAGAGAGCAACAGTCCTACAACGATAAATCATTCAATCATAACACTTCACTCATAGTTAGAAAAACTGGTGGCAGATGGCAGCACTCCACATAACAAGCATTACAGAGAAACAAAAAAACTTCACGTCAGGTTTCACTACACGTACACGCACATTCCCGCATGTACCGATTCGTTAGGGGTTCCGCGTGGGGGGGGGGTTGTGTGGGCGGGGTGCATGTGTGGTGTAGCAGTAGTAGGTAGGGCCTCCAAAAAAATGGCTCGGGGATCCATGATGTTCTTAAGTCAGCCACCTCGTTGGGCAATTTGCCTGTTGTGGCGTTGTATTTGTATAATATCTGGACGTTGCGAATAATTTACGGAAAAACAAATCTTGCACTTTTTCAATGTGTGACCAGTGATCCAGTGACCAGATTGGCGCAGCATAATTTATAACAGACCTTGACAAAGAATCAAATAGTCTTAATGCCACAGGAACAGATGAGTTGTGTGACTTGCCGAGTATCTGAATAACTCCACCCGCAGCCACCTTAGCTTTGGCCACAACACGATTAGTATTTCTCCGGAAAGAACCCGAGCATGAAAAAATAACACCTAAATAGTTATATTCGTTCACAATTTCTAAATTTTCGCCTTCCCACATAAAATGGTCTCCACCAGCCAGTTTGCCGCCCTTTCTAAAAAACATTATTTTAGTTTTGTTCAAATTCGCTCGTAACTTTAGTTTCCCAAAGTACAGAGCAAGTAAGTTAGTTTTTTTGTGAAGAGATGCGGCATTTTTTGCCAATAATGCAATATCATCCGCGTAAAGTAGGTAGGCTGTGTAGTTCATTCTTATGGTCAATTGAAAGACCCGAAACTTCGGAACTAAAGATATTATCAAGGTCTACTATGTATGAGGCAAAAATGAGTGGGGAGCACGGATCCCCCTGCAAAACACCGTTAGTTATGGCTATTGAGCTTGTAAGGCCTTTACTTGATCTTATCTTAGCTTTAGCATTGCCAAAGAGACCGCAGAAGATGGTCAAAAAGTTGGAGCTCACACCAAGTGAATAGAGTTTGCTCCACAATAATGAGCGGTCCAAGGAGTCGAATGCCTGAGATAGATCAACAAAACATGTGTAGAGTTTACCCTTTTTCTGACGTGTGTGCAACTGGATAAGGGAGTTTAAAGTGAAGACATGGTCAAGGCACCCCCTGCCCCTCCGAAATGCGCATTGGTTTTCCGGCAAAACACTGTTGCGATCGGACCGAAGCTCCAGTCTCTTGGCCAATATAGACGAGAAAATACGTTCCATAGAGTTTAAAAGAGAGACAGGTCTATAGTTATGCGGGAGGTTTCTATCACTTTTTTTGAAAATGGGACTTACAATGACCTCGCTCCATGCTGTCGGACATATACCAGTAGACACAATATTATTAAAAAGGCATACGATTTTTTCTAAAATAATTTCCGGAGAATTTATGATGAATTCATTGCGTATTCCGTCACTTCCAGGCGACTTCTTTAATCTTAAATAGCCCACTACTGATTTCATCTCTACGATTGATATATCTGAGTCTAGAAATGGATCATTTCGGTTCATTGAGAGTGAGAGTCGAGTGATTGAGGTTGTTTCTTTTGAAAAAACTGATTCAAAGTGGTTGAACCATTCATCTACCGTGATATCGGCACCAGGGGCTCTTTTTTCCCGAAAGACATTTATAGAATCCCAAAAGTCCTTGCCATTAGAGAAAGATATTTTATCCCTCAAGTTTTGGAAAAAAGCGGTTTTCTTAAGTTTACAAATATTATTATAGTATTTTTTAGCCCTAGAAAGAGCCTGAAAGTTCTGGCTCTGGCGGAAATTGCGAGTTTCTTTCCGAAGTGCACGCTTAGCCAGGACACAATCTTTGTCAAACCACTTTGCTCTCCGGAAATTGGGCGATCGACTCTTTTTGACAATTAAATCACACTTCGATGCAACGTCATTGAAAATTTTTACCAGATTATCGTACAAGTGATTACTCGAGCTCTCAAGTTGAGACAGGTTAATCCAGTCCGAGCTCAGATAAGATTTGAATTGAGGTGCCCTCTCAGGGGCCCAACGATATAAAATTAAATTACAGACCAAATTTTGCGGGTCACAATTTCTAAAATTAACTTTTCAAAATTGTGTTATAGCGAAATCACGTAAAGGTTTTTTTTAAATTAATAAATACAGAGATATGTACATATACAAACATGTATACTTTATAAAAAGAGTGTGCCAGTATAAAATTTGAATATTAAATATTAAAGTTGAAATTACATATATGTGTGTGCTAATTATATTGAGTAATATTATAGTACAGAGTATAGTGTAATATAAATACATTATGGACATTGTATAGTATTTTGTCATGTGTATATATTGTTTATAATTTTAGTTTTTAATTGGGTTGCTGTATTTTTGAAACATCTGTGGTGTTTGGTTAGAACATGATAACTCTAAAAAATGACTTTTTTAGCTGAAAGTACCACCATGTAAAAAAATTCCTCTTTCGTTTGGCATATTCATGATATCTCCAACACTATCACAGCCACAGAGTAAGAACAATATAGAGCTTGCGCGAGGGGTTACAATGCGAAGCAAAGATCAGGAGTCACGTGACTCCGGTCAAAAGGCTGGTCAAGGAATCTCGCTGGCAATGCTTTCCTTATGGCTATTCGTATGACGATCTACACGCGCTGTCTTATTTTTGATTAGAATGGTCAACACTCGCGCAGCTTTCGGATGTTCTGAACGGTTTAGGAAAGGGGGGCCAGTATCCTTTCACAATTGAGTACTTTTTTGCTGATTCCCCTTCTTATAAATTAAAAATTGGAATATTAAATTGACGATTCAATGGATTTCTGACGTAGTCTCAGTTTTTAACGATTCCATTTTGGATTTAATTCAATTAAAGTTCCAAGTTTTGGTAAAATTCAAATGTCATGAGCCATTATTAAATATTTTAATAGAATTTTTGGTAATAAATGATTGAAGTAATGAGTTTTATTAACTTTTAACTGAAATATACGTCTCCGCAAGATTTGGTGAGATTTGGCGAGCTAGTGAGTATATTCGAGTTTCGCTCAACTTGAAGAAAATATGCTTTTCAGAATGAGGAATTTATAGCGAGGAATTTGAGCAAATATTTTATTTAAGTATAGAATGTAATGAAAACTCACCCTCTAGACAATGGCAGTTTTGCATAAAAATGTGTAACTACCTCTAAAAATAGTATTTTTACCTCTCTTCACGCCTGAGATAAAACTATTACAGAAAAGAAATTTGTTTATTGATTAATTTGTGGTTGTTGTATGTGAAATTGTCCTCAAACAAGAAAAATCACTCACCCCTCGCTTTTTGGGGTTTTTTGCAAAGGAATGGACAAAATCCGTCATTGAATAAGTTTGACCTTGACGTATGGTGATTGGAGAAGAAAGGGTATGAAACATAGATGGTTCAAAGATAAGAGTATTTACAGCAAATCCGGTGGTAAACTAGTGCCCTCCCTGGAAACTTTGCAGAACTTTTACAGAAAACCCGGTGGTTAACTAGTGTATCCCTGGAAACGTTGCTTACCATTTTGTTTTATTTTCTCACATGTTGGTCCACTCCCATTTCCCACGTGGTTGATTTTTTTCATCTTATTCTAAATTTTATTGCAAAATTTTACTTAATTTCTCAAAGGAAGAATATACAGGCAAGTGAATTATTTTCCTGCATGTAGTGAAAAATATATGTAGGTTTAGGCCATATACAGTATTTTCGTAAGTACAAATGTACATACGGTATTATGCATTTAAATTTTGTTCGTTTGTCTTTTAAGCCATTATAACAAACATTTGCAACATTATAACAAAATGAAAAGAAAATTATTTCGTGAATAAAATATAAATTTTTCTGGCGAAGCTAACCTTTATTATTTTTTACAGCTTTCGATATAACGACAGTCTAATATAACGCCCATGGAACGAAGGGAGTCGTTATAACGAGCGTGGACTGTATTGCGCATGCAACATCAAACTATGGCTGAGAGCAATGTTTTAGATCGAGTGAATAATGGAAGATGTGAGGCTGTACTAAAATATTCTAGTCTCATTATGTTCTACTGTTAGTCTAAACGATTACGTAAATCCACGTGAACAAAAATATGTATACACAGTACAATTTACGTTGCACTGTATGCATATTTTCATTTATTCATACAGTATTGTTGACCTTTTCAAGAGAATGCGTTTGCAAAGATTTTCTGAAAATAGCGAGAATCGCGTCCGGGTTGAGGAAAATCAGAGTTTCACCGGCTCTTTCGGTGGGAGAAACTCGTGGAATTGAATAATATATAACTTTAGGGAAAAGAACAGCTAACGTTTTGTGTTCAGGATTGAAACAAGGAGGGATCAGAAATCAAGAATGAACGAGTCGAAAGATAAGAACCGAGGGAACGAAAGATAGAGGATTCAAGAGATACAGATGTGCAATAAATTATTGAATGCGTGATCATAATACCTATCAACAAAGCACAGAACCGGATCAACAAAGGCTTTTCAGTCATACGTATCACAAAATAAGTACGGATATCCCTCCCTGGCTTTACACGGTTTCACTACAGAATTATTGCTTCGGGAGTAGCATATCAAACAAATATACAAAAAACTAGATAAAATATATACAACAAAATAACATTCCAAATAACAAACACCACAGTAAACAACAATATAACAGAATGTCAGAAGCAAAGCCCGGATGTTGTTGACCTAAAAAATTAAAAAAAAAAAAAAGACCATATAAAATGCCCCAAAAACTCGAAAAGAAATTTCTACAAATAACAAAAATGCATCAGAATAACAATACGAAGTACTTGGAAATCAGTTATGTTCAAAAGTCTAAGGAAAGTGTTTCAAGAAGAATAAAATCAGATATTTTTCATTTCGTTTTCTCCCCCTCCCTTCTCAACATTAGATTTCATCAAAAATTACCAATAGAATTTTCCTAATAAATTAATTATAATTTTGAACGGGGTATGTAATCTGAAAGCGAAAACATACGTCCTGAGAAAATGTATTTATCCACTTTATGAATAAAAAATATGTGTATTCAAATACGTTTAAAGGTTTGATTGATTCAAAATGCATCTGCATTGCATTTCAATATCAAATGTTTTTTCATGTTTTCGAAATTGAAAGGTTAGCTCCTCTGTTCAATCTCGAAATTTACTGTGTCCGGAAAATTCACCGCCAGCAATTCACCGACAACAATTCACCGCCGGAAAATTCACCGACCAACAATTCACCGCTAGGAAAATTCACCGACCAACAATTCACCGCCATGCAATTCACCGCTAGGAAAATTCACCGACCGACAATTCACCGCCATGCAATTCACCACTAGGAAAATTCACCGACAACAGTTCAATGCGAGGGAGTGAGCGATTGAGTTACTGAGTGAGTGAGTGAACCAGTGAGTGACTGAGTGACCGAGTGAGTCAGTGATTGAGTGACTGAGTCAGTGATTGAGCGACCGAGTGAGTAAGTGATTGAGTGACCGAGTGATTGATCCAGTGACCGAGTCAGTGATTGAGTGACCGAGTCAGTGATTGAGTGACCGAGTGATTGATCCAGTGACCGAGTCAGTGATTGAGTGACCGAGTCAGTGATTGAGTGACCGAGTCAGTGATTGAGTGACCGAGTGAGTGAGTGACTGAGTGACCGAGTAAGTGATTGAGTGACCGAGTGAGTGAGTGACCCAGTGAGTGACCGAGTGACCGAGTAAGTAAGTGATTGAGTGACCGAGTGAGTGAGTGACCCAGTGAGTGACTGAGTGACCGAGTAAGTAAGTGATTGAGTGACCGAGTGAGTAAGTGATTGAGCGGGTGAGTGAGTGATCCAGTAGTGACTGAGTGACCGAGTGAGTAAGTGATTGATCGAGTCAGTGATTGAGCGGGTGAGTGAGTGACCCAGTAGTGACTGAGTGACCGAGTGAGTAAGTGGTTGATCGAGTCAGTGATTGAGCGAGCGAGTAAATTGGTTAGTGAGTGAATTGGTAAGTGAGGGAGTGAGTGAATGGTCAGTAAGTGAGTGAGGGAGTGAGTGAATTGGTTAGTTAGTTAGTTTTTAACCTAGTAGTGTCACAAATGATTAAAAAATCCGATTGTTCCGAAAACGTATTTATGATGAAGTGTAGATTTGAAGACACTTGGATCGGGCGTCCTCTTCGTCGTGGTGGTCGTCGCGCTTTCACATCGACATTTGGAACTGCTTTCAAGGAACGCGTAACGATTTACCAACAATTCTATAGAAGGATGGCATCGAGCGTTCCAACAGCAATTATCTGCTCACCACCCAGATATATGGAAGTTCATCGGTGCCATAAAAATAGAACAGAGTTTGAATGAAGTTCGGGTGGAGCAAATTGTAAGTGGACAAAACCATCACATTAGGAGAAAGAAATACCGGGACTCTGCGCAGAGATTAAAGAATTTAGTTGATAAGTATCATCAAGGATGTGACATTTAAGACTATTTGAGAGGTATAGCTCATAATGTATAATTTTAATTATGATATCAATATTTGTGAGAAATGAATATTTTTCTCCCGTTTTTCCTTACATTTGCGTGTTATCTGATTTTCTAGATTAGTAGATTGGAACCCTTTAACTATAAATATGTAAGGAAGAAAATCATGTCGAAAATTGTTAAATAAATACTGTATGTTTTGAATGAAAATTATGTCAGATATTACTAATTAAATATTATAGGTTTTGATTGAAAATTACCAATTAAATATGCATGTAATGAAAACTGTGTGAAAATTATCCTCCTAAAATACTCCTCTAACATTGCCCAAAAAGAATGCCATTTTTTCTATCGTTTTTTGAAGCTGTGGTTCCGTGAGTTTCAGTTTTCGAAAATGTTATTTGTCATTCAAGAGGTTTTATGTCCAAGAATTGGATGTTTAAAACGAGATAATTTCATACGATTTTTGAACTCACGCATATAACTTTAAACAATATGAGGCTATGGCTTTCTTTTACCAGTTTTGCTGATGGAGAAAATTAAACTTATCTTTATATTCACTTTATTTCATCAATTTGTTTTCCAGCATCAGTAGTAGGACATAATTATATAGCCTCTACAAAACGAACTGCGTCGTAGTGAACTAATATGAGGTGGGGATCATACATAATCACAGGTAAATGTTAGAAAATAACTAAAAGAGCTCTAGAACAATATTCTAAAAGTGAAAGCAATACAGCCAGACTCGGTTATAACGCTGAAATCCCGCGAAATCTTCGATGTCGTTATAACCGAGTTTAACTGTATTTAAAATACTGGTTTTAATAGGTGTGGCATCATCAACAACCAATTTCAATCCACTGCTGGATGTAGGTGTTCTCCTTAGATTTCCCCTCAAACGAAATGCGATATTTTTTGAAATTTTCGGAACTTCTATATGGTAATATTGCAACAAAAAATTAAACAACAAATTCAAGAAAACTTCGACTATAAACGAGTAAAACCGTGACATTTTTCAAAAAGTCTGGATGGAGAAGAAAACACAGAAAAACCGGACTGTCACGGAAAATACGAGACAAAATGCATGACATGTGGTCACCGATGCTTAGACTAGATTTTTAAAGATTTTTAAAATCACCCCTACCAACAGCGAGCTCTAAATCCACCCCCGTCTTCAACATATAGGCTTGTGTCATCTGCGAATGAAATTATTTTACCGTTCTACTTCATTTTACATAAATCATTAATATAAACTAGAAATAATTATGACCCAAGGGCCGATCCTTGTGGGACTCCTTTCATTATATTTCAAATGTGCTGATTTTACCATTTATTATGGCAGCTTGTTTCCTATTGTAGTAACATGTTTTAAACCAATATAGTACATTACCTCATTTGCCTGCTGAGAAGTGTTTTTATTTGTTAGAATATTTAAATCAACAAAATCGAATGTTCGTTTTAAGTCTAAGACTGTAAGTCAAATGTCAAAATTCAATCCCCCTAATAAAGAGGGGGGGGGGGGTTCAAAGGTTATATGGAGTAATCATCACTGAGCCGAAATCCCTGAAGCCATAAATATAAAATTTAGTAAGCATTATATTTTGTTACCAGTTGTTATCCGCGGCTTCGCTCTTGTGTGTTTTTGCAATCTCAAAATTACTCTCACCTCATAACCCCCATGGGTGATGAACTTTCAGAAATCCTGTCTTAGTGTGTATGTACATTATAAAATATAATACTAACTAAATTTCATATTTATGGCTTAAGCGACTTCGGCTCAGTGCTGATTGCTCCATATAACTTTTGAAACCCCACTTAGGGGGTTGAATTTGGAAAAATCCCTTCTCAATGAGTCTATATTACAATATTGATCTAATGTCATATTTATAGCTTCAGCTGTTTCGGCTCGGCATGATTTCAACGTTGACCCCCCCCCCTCCCCTCTTATGACGCCCTTAGGTTGTCAAATATGGAAATACCATTTCTTAGTGAGTCTTTACGTCGTGAAAAAAACTATTCACAAAATTTGATATTTACAGCTTCAGCGGTTTTGGCTCGGCGATGATGAATCAGTCAGGACATGGTATTTTATATACAGTACTAGGGGGCTCTGCCCCTCTACCACTTTGGCGGCCAACCCCCCCCCCCCCCTTTTCTCTTCATAACATATCTTGTTTATTTCGTTTCACTTCATCAACGTGCTATAGAAAGGGACACGTGAAAGCACCAGCTTACAGAAGAAGCGAATTTTATAATAATAATAAAGCAACAAAAAACAAATGTGATTCATCAAGTAACCCCAGAAAACTTCCCCATGGGGGTCCCCAAACTCCAATTCGTTGAATTGTAGTGGGGGCCCTGACTGGGTTTATCTCGGGCTACCGATGTGTTGCAAATTTTACAATGTTAAACAACAAAAATCAATGAGATTCATCCAGGGACACCCGAAACGAAACCTGTCAACTTTTCCATGGGGCCCCGACCTGAAGGCTTGTCGGACATACCCCCTGTGAGTGGCCACGAAAATTTTTAATTTTTATCAATTTTAAAACGAATAAATCCAGGGCCCACATCCAGTAACGGGGACCCAATACGCAGATATTTAGTGGGGCACCCAGACACTGGATTTATCTCGAGTTTCCGCTGTTGAAAATTCTACAATGTTAAACGACAGAAAAGAATGAGATTCATCCAGTGCCCCCAAAATGAAACGAGACCCCTGACTCGGAAGCCAATCGGGCCTCCCCCTGTGAGGGCCACTGCAAATATTCATTTTACCAACGAATAAAATCCAGCCCCCCCCCCCACGCAATTACCCTTGACTGAATTCGCAAATTTTATGGGGTCCCAGACTGGATATACCTTGGGCTTCCACTATCGCAAGGACCCCTGGAAATGAAACCTTTTAACTTCCCCATGAAGGTATATGTGCAATCCCCCGGGTACCCCGACCCTGTATGTTGTATGTTGGAAGCACTGGTGACATATGTATATTTTACGTATACATACCTCTCGGCATGACCCCCACGAGGGCAGGGCTGACAGGGGCCGGAACGTTTCTTATCGCTTTTTGATATTTTCCCACTATAAATTAAGCACAGAGGGGCCCGTGAAAAAGCTGGTTTGGGGGCCCGCCATCTATTTCAGCTTAGGGGACCTGCTGTAGGATGTGGGAAACTCTGGGTACATGCACATTACTTGGTCCCGATGTGTCAAATGGGTTCCGATATATGCAAGAGTTAAATGAAAACTTGACCCCAAAATCGTAACCGACTTCCGTAACACAAAAACGTAACAGATTTCCATCACTCAAAAAGCGTCACCGACTCCCGTAATAAAAAATCGTCACTAATTTCCGTTGCATAGGAAGTATATCTATACGTATATAGTAAATATAGAGTACATATACTAGATACGCACTAAGGCGGGATTCCTGAAAGTTCATCACGTGAAATCGCGGGTAACAGCTAGTTCATCATAAAAAAAATCCATTGGTTACTGATGATCAGCGATGTTTTTTATAATATCAAAGTGATAACAGGACATGATTTAAGCATTTTTAGGGGGTTGATTTATCGCGTATCCATTTACTTTATTATCTTTTAATTCTGTTATTATCCCTTTTAACATTTCATTAGAAGGTTCTGAGTAAAACCGAGTTAATGGAATTTTGTTGAATATACTATCTTGTATTGGGCAACAGCAATTTGTAATTTATACAAATACAAGGCCACAACAGGCAAAATGCCCAGCGAGGTGGCTGAGAAAAAGATGCCCACAATAAATATGGATGTCATATATTTCAAAAATACAGCAACCCGAATCCGTATCATCTGAATTTCTTCTCATAAAGTCATTATTTAAACTTTCCGCCATATCTTTAGGATATGGCACTTACTCACTCAATAGATCACTCACTCACTAGATCGCTCACTCACTCGCTGACTGACTCGCTCACTGAATCACTTACTCACTCGATCACTCAGTCACTCACTGGGTCACTCACTCACTCACTCAGTAACTCAATCGCTCATTCCCTCGCTAACTGACTCGCATCGAACTGTCGTCGGTGAATTGCATATCGGTGAATTGTTGGTCGGTGAATTTTCCTAGCGGTGAATTGCATGGCGGTGAATTGTTGGTCGGTGAATTTTCCTAGCGGTGAATAGCATGGCGGTGAATTGTTGGTCGGTGAATTTTCCTAGCGGTGAATTGCATGGCGGTGAATTGTTGTCGGTGAATTTTCCTAGCGGTGAATTGTATGGCGGTGAATTGTTGGTCGGTGAATTTTCCTAGCGGTGAATAGCATGGCGGTGAATTGTTGGTCGGTGAATTTTCTTAGCGGTGAATTGCATGGCGGTGAATTGCATGGCGGTGAATTGTTGTCGGTGAATTTTCCGGCGGTGAATTGTTGGCGGTGAATTTTCCGTAAACCGAAATTTACGGACTTTCCCGTCAAGACAGCAGAAATTTCTCTAAGAGTAGTAAGTCCACTGTTTTTTTTATCACTTTGTCGAATTTTGCTACAACAGATTGGCCTACCCCACCTTTGACGCAACTAAGAGCTTCACTTATTTTATCTATGCAGCGAAGAGCATCAATAAGTTCCATGTCTTCTTTCTGTAAGGACTGGATATTATAAACCAAAATATTGAAGTTTGGTGTTATGTACTCCAACTTTCCTCAAATATTACCTTGGCAAAACAAAGTTTGTGAAATTTTAATGCATACAGCACTTCCTTAGTCAAATCCATACTAAATGAATTAGATATTTGAAAATTTTCACTTTAGAATATGCAATCATTTTAGCCATGTTCCCCATCCCGTAATCACGGGCTTTGGAGGCAAAGCTAATGTAGGAGCCTCGGCTTTGAAAGCCTCTATGCGATAACGAGATTTCACAAAAACTTTTTTCACATTGGAAACAAGATGGTCAACGATCGAATAGCCTTACTGAATTTCTTCGCAAATGCTTGCATGAGCAAGGCAAGTCACTTGTGCAACTTTTCGGATAGAAGCTTCTGATCGCTCGCCCTGCTTTTATCATATATGGAGTAGCATCGGTCTAGAAAAGTAAAATATTATTGTACTCCACATCATTTGGCCACAAAACATTCATGCTTTTGTCAAAAAGTTGGTAGATAGTGGAATGATTGACTTTCTGTAGAATCGCAGAATTTAATAGAAAACGTTTTCCTGGATGCTCGAGAATCCAATGTTGGCATTAGCAACAGGGTGCGTTTCAGCATCAGTTAATATATATGAAACAAAAAGGTTTTTTTGCCTGCTATGTTACGGCAGATCTTACCTTGTCCATCATTTCAATTAAACAATCACTCGCGTAATCTTTTCGCACCATTGATTCATCGGTTGTGCAATGTCCGGTAACTTCTCCAAGAAGTCCCTAAACTTTGAATTGTTCAGCTTTTCAAAAAATATTATAGCTGATATTAACGCGTCGCACATTTCCTTGAAGAGCATGATGTAGACTGCTTACACTGTTCAAAGAGGAGTTGAGATAATTGAGACTTTTTCCTTGACTGCTCAATTCCCTTATTCCTGCCAATATGTTGTGTGACTGTGAATTTCTTTTCAGCTACAACTTTTGTTTTACGCACTTTGCAAAACAAAATGATCCCGCCAGTAGGAAAAACACCCTTCTCAAATTCTTCAACTAGCTTTTGCAAAAGACAAAATTTAGTTGGTTTGCTTTCGGGCATTATTCAAAATTCAGCAATCCTCGTTCAGCACACGAGCTTCAGTGCACAAGCTTGAGAAAAATTTCAAGTTATCGTCTCTTGTGCTCTAATTGTAATCTCTAGGGAAAAAATATGTTGTTGCTCATCACTATCGTGAAGTGAAAGCCCTTTCCAAGTAGTGGGCTATGTTTTTAATTTCCTTTCGATGCATTGATTTATTCCTTCTTTGCCTTTGCTTTCTCTTGCCGATGAACGGCTTAACCGACTTCTTATCTTCAACGAAACACTTTTGAAGTTCATATGCCAATGCTATTCTATCAATTGTATTTTTCACTTTGTGACTGCAGCCAAATTATCAACATTCCTGTCTGGTTCCCACATTTGGAAAACAGAGCGAAGATATTTTTATGTACTGTGTACTTCGTTTTTTGTTTTAATTGAATTCTTTTATTTTGACCAAAGTCGTAGTTTAATTGCTTAAAAAGTGGTTTGATTGAAGCGTTTTATAAATGAAATTTTCGATAATATTACTCAATTTAATTAGCACACACGTATATTTAATTTCTACATTTTATTATTCAACTTTTATACTCTGAAAAAATTTTAGAAAATTAAAAAATACCAAAAATACCAAAAGATGACCCGAAACTTGAAAAATGCAAAAAATTCAAATTTCATCAACATCCGGACCCTGACCATAAGCTAAAACTATAAGAAAAAACATTTATAGTCTAATAAAGTATTCATTTTTAAACAACAAATGATTAGAAAAGAAACGAAATAGAGGCTTATCTAAAAATTAAATAATTTATATAAAGACTAAAAAAAAACTAATAAAATGTTATTCCAAAAGAATATATATGCACATTTGGAAACCAGAACGAAGATATTTTTATGTAATGCGTACTTCGTTTTTTGTTTAAATTGAATTCCTTTATCACGACCAAAGTCGTAGTTTAATTGCTTAAAAAACGATTTGATTGAAGCGTTTTATAAATGAAATTTTCGATAATACAAATACAGATACAACGCCACAACAGGCAAAATGCCCAACGAGGTGGCTGAGAAAAAGATGCCCATAACAAATATGGATGTCTTATATCTGTGGTGTTTGGTCAGAACATGATATATCTCAAAACTGTGATTTTGGAGTTAAGCATTTTTAATTTCATTGTCATTTTAAAAATCAGAAATCAAGTACTATACATACAAATACAAAGGAAAATATTATACATTAGCATGTTGTTTAACTGTATGCTCGTATCTGTGCGTTTATCTCACTTCTAATTAGTTGTAATTAGTAAGAAATGGAGATATCATGTTCTGACCAAACGCTGTGATGTGGTCAGAAATGATAACTCCAAGAGTGCTTATTTCCAATCTTTGTTCCAAGTCACAATATTAACAAACAAACTTATTTATGTTACTAAATAATACAATATTAACAGCTAACGAATAAATATATTATAATAATAATGAAAAATTAATAAATATATTATAAAATTAATTAGCTAAATTAATTATTTATTTTATTATTAAATATGAAAGTAAGACAAGTCATCAACACACACACACACTTCAAATTTAAATTATGTTTATCCCTCTAAGAAAGGGTTATTATGACGAAACTTTTTAAATTTCTCCCTTTCCTCCTAAATAACAAGTGCTTTGCTTTATCATGTAGCTTCTTCTTCGCTGTCACTAACGTAAGCAGAGGCATCCTTAGACGAATGAAGTTTTTGGTAGAATGTATGGTATAGAGAATCAACAAATTCCAACAAAGAAATAATGTCGTTGTACTTCTTCTTTTGAATTTACTGGTTCCTCATAAGCAATAGGCAAGCATAAATTATTTGCAGACGGTCGTCCTCTTCTCTTAATACTGCAAGTTATGAAAAGTTCCCCATCCTTTAGTGAGCATTTAAATTGGAACTCACCAAAATTCTTGGTGACATGCAACCAGAAAATATTGTGCTAAATACACTGCTGGCTACCCAAATTGCAACACCAAGAAAGACAAGAGATATCGCAACAATATTTATTTCGTAGATAACATGTTGACCAAGCATCAAATGATTAAATTTATAGACTTCTGTGAAGTGTGGTTCCTGCCAAAATCAGTAGCCAGAGTAGCCACCATTGGTGGAGATCACCGCTGCCACACGCCTCGGCATTGATTTAAAGAGACTTTGGATGTGTTCTTGGGGTACAGCAGACCAAGCAGCTTCCACGCGTTGCCAAAGTTGATCTGGTGTGGCAGCTGGGGATGTAATCTGGGTCAATCGTTGAGCAACCATGGACCACATGTTTTCTATCGGCGAAAGATCCGGAGAGCGAGCTGGCCAGGGAAGCAATTCAATCTGGCGATTGACGAAGAACCTTTGGACAATGCGTGCCACGTGTGGTCGCGCATTATCCTGTTGAAATATGGCTGTGGGCAAGCCCTGAAGGTAAGGAAGGACAACTGGCTCCAACACCTCGGAGATGTAGCGCTGGCTTTTTAAAGTACCGGCAATGCGTACTAGAGGAGTGCGAGAGTGATATCCAATACCGCCCCATACCATAATACCCGGTGCAGGACCAGTGTGGCGATGCATAACGCAGCTGTTCAGCATCCTCTCTCCACGGTGTCTCCAGACTCGAATCCGACCATCGTGGTGTTGCAGACAGAAGCGTGACTCCTCAGTAAAGACAATTTCATTCCATTGTGCCGTCCACATCCTTCTTTCATCGCATCATTGGCGGCGGAGACGTCTGTGGTTCTGCGTCAAGGGTAGACGAAGCAATGGACGTCTTGCGGACAGACCACTCTGCTGTAAACGGCGTCGAATGGTACGCGCAGACACTGGATGATGCGGTACAGACTGAATGTGCTGTGCTATGGTTCGTGATGTGGCTGAGCGATCCGTCATTGCCATACGCACAATACGCCTGTCATCACGTGAAGTGGTGCACTGAGGTGGATGCGATCGAACACGTCGGTCCGTCGTACCCTCCTGCATCCAACGATCACATATCCGCATTACAGTTGCTTGGTTTCATCCAACACGACTACCGATTTCCCTGAAAGATAATCCACAATCTCGTTAGGCCACTATCCTTCCTCTGTCGAACTCGGATACTTGATTAAAAGATGATCGCTGTTTTCTACGAGGCATAATTGATCGTTTTTTTGAAAAAACCACAAGAAAAACACAATTGCCGTACTTCAAATCGTCGAAATCTCCAAGCCTTAAATAGCGCTTTGAAGTGGCGCCACAGGCGCGCGTGATGTGCGTCTGCGCTGAAATTCTAATCATTTGCATATCTCACCTCCACTAATGCATGTTGTAAATTTCATATTATTTGCATGCTTCCTTCAGGGTGTTGCATTTACGGTGGCCAGCAGTGTAATTAGTAGTTTCTCTATGTCCGCCGTTCTTCTCATGAAAAGTTCTTTCATAATACTCGAAAATGAAAAAAAAAATCATTGTGTTTCATTTGGATCACTACAAAATGCTTTGCTGACATTCTGAAAAGCATCATCCAATGTTGAGGAGCACGTACTGTACCATCACAGCGTTTCCTAGCCCTTTCGATGTTTGCATGATCCGAATCGTATTCTAGGTGCGTATGACCTAGAATTACGTATTTGTGATGTATTTCTTTTAACTTCTCTTTCCTCTGCTGAACCACGTTATACATCACAAGAACAAACATATTTATGTCCTGACCTGAGCACGTGTCAGAATAGATGGTAACACATTCAAATAAATCTGAGAGATCCATCACAAATTTCATCAAACATGAAGCCATCTCATTTGCCCCACGTTGCGCGACACCCTCATGCCACATGTAACAGTAGGGTTTTACTGCAGTTCAGTTCCGGACTGCGAAATTGCATTACACAGCTTCCTCTTATAAAATGAAATACTTGATGTTAGGTCTGGAGTTGGCAGACATTGTTGCAAATCCCATACGGCTATCACAACTTTTCCTTCAGATTTCATTGCACTTTCATTGTCAAGACGTTTACATTCATAATGGAAGTTTGCCTTTTATTGATGATCAGTAAGTTTGTTTCATATTTTGGTTTATTTTCTTCAGGTGATGTTTTGATTTGTATGTGAAGGCTATCACACTTTCTGCATGTGTCAATATGAGGTTTCCTAAATTTTAGGTTACATTACAAAAATATATTTCTATAAACTGATTTACTAACTAGAGCTGATTTGCCTTCAGTTTCCAATTTGTTCTTGTACAAATCATACATTTTCTCCAAATTGAGATCATTGCCAAAGTAGAGTTTAGATGAGTGTCGTCGAGAATAGTGGCTCTCATAAGCTAGGAAACTCAAGATATGCTGACGCACGTAAATGATATCTGTTTCAGAACGTTTAATTGCAGGGGGATGGTTCTCACGCTGATCATTAAGTATGATTTTCTTCCCATTTCCTTCTATGTTATATTGAACTGTGATTTCCCTTTTGGATGTGTTTTTTGTCTTTGTTCTTGATTTCATTTTTATTTCTAGAAGGCCTCCAATATAGCTTCTTTGCTCATATTGAGAAAGGAGTTTCCTGTATTCTGTACAAATTCCTTCTCTTATGTTTAAATTAATTTTATCCTTACATTTGTTTTTGCACCCTTCTAATTCTCTCATAGGCCTTGCTGGAAGGACCTTGCCAGCAGATGTAGTAAATTCTTCTCCTGTAACCAATCTTCTTCTGCGCTCTTGTCTGAACTGTCTTTGCATTGGTCCAAACCCTTTCTTTCGTTTCTTAGAGGCAGCTAATTCAAGCATTCCGCCACCCTCTATTTCTGTCATGATCTCTTGAGTTGTGATCGAACAGACTCTATTCTCAGTATCATAAGCTTGTGACAATACATTACTGGTTTTTTTGTCTTCTTCTTGCACTTTTTAATTATTTCAAAATCGTCTTCAGAGGTATCATCAGCCCTTGGTTGAAATGTTATGACTTACGTCACTTACATCACAATCTGAATCCAAGAACAATGACGGAAGGATTTTCGCATTACTTGTGTTTGAAAACAAATGGGAACAGCTCTATTTACTTCTCTATGTTTTTCATTTTGCAGGAACTGTTTTTGTCTGGACTCCTAGAAAATAAAAAGAACATGAATAATAAATCATTCTCCTCTGTTTCTAACGTTATAGGCCTATTAGAATGATAAAGTACTGGTCTGAAATTGTTATTACATAATAATAATTATTATTAATATTATTACCATTAGCAGTAGTTAATTTGGTTTTTAAAATTATTTCTTATTAACTGTGTGAGAACAGAATATTAACTCATTTATTCAATTAGAAATGTGTAATCTTTAATATGAAAAAAGAATGTGATTCTGTTTTGTTATTTTTAATATTAGTAATGAAAGAAAACGGAAACTTACCGATTGTTGCTTTGTGGTTTCTTTCAATGCAGCTACTACCATTCTTTTACCACGAGAAAGGAAACGTATTGTTAATTAAAACGTATTGTTAAACGTATTGTTGAACCGACTACAATATTTACCATTAAAGATGAACCTGCCGCTATTTAATGAGAACGCAGGGTTTAAAAATAATAGAAAACAGTTCATTTAAACATGAGTACACACGCGCGGAAGCACACAAGAAAAAGACGGAATTCAGCCAATACCAAACAACTCGCCAAAAGGCGGGAAAAATAACAGATAATAATAAAAAGCAGTGCAATCTAGTGGCAATACAGAGAAATAAAAGAATATAAATATATACGAAATGTAAATTAAAGTTACATACTCAAACAACCACCATACATTTGCCACCAAAATTTAACACCAAAAAAATCTGTTTGATATATTGATACAGTGCTACCATTATTGAAATGAAAATAATTCTGGCGACATTGGCATTAAACTTTATAAATTTAATGCAAGTGAGTGTGTGTCAATGTTGCCACGAATTATTAAAAACACGAAAATGCCACGAATTATTAAAAACACGAAAATGCCACGAATTATTAAAAACATAAAAATTATATTCCAAGAACATTAAAATTACTCTAATCATACATTTATTTTGAGTATATAATTATAATGCATCATATTATGTTATGTAATGAAACGCATTCACACTCATACCATATTCAGTCATGAAATATTTAAACAATAAGTAAAAGTTTCATTTCCAACATTTTCTTGAAAAACCTTTTATAACCTTATCACACAAAAATGTAAACACTGACATAATATTTCAGGAATAAAATGAATTTTTCAAGAAAATTGCAATACCTCATCGTCAGTACTTTTCTAAATTATAAGAAATGGAATTTCGTGTAGCGTATATATGTAACAATTTAGAGTACGTAAATGTATGTTTCATGTGACATATGTGTAGCCTCTTCGCTCCAGAAGTATACATATGTGAATCTTTATTCTTTTTAGGCATTAAGTAGTTTTTAGAATGATTCTTTCTTCAAGTTAACATGTGAGGTACACATAGTGACTTCAGATCTTAACTCAGGTGGTCCTAATAAAGATATTGACTGAAAATTAACTAATCAATTAATGAGCGAGTTGAGTTCTATCATCGTAATGGGTTGAATAATATTTGCCGGTAGTAAAATTGTATAGAAAAATTGACATGGTGGAAATAGTAAAATATTTAGAACCGGCTGTACCAATCGTAATAATGGAATGGTCGTCAAAACGGACGGTCGTATAACGAACGTCAACTGTATAAAACTTAAAAAAGACCAAGTATATTTTTGTATTTCTTTCTAGTGCTTTCACGAAAATTTTGAAATTCATTAGAAACTATAAGTTTGTTTTTTTAAAGGTCTTCATACCACGGATCGCTGTCATGAATTTTATCTGTTCTAATGGCTCTCGATTCCTCCAACACCAAACACCACGAATCAAGCGAATTGAACTGCTCAAAAGAAATTTCCTATAGCAAGGGGATTTTTCCGCATTGCAGACATTATTGTAAGAAAGCTTATCAAAATTAACTCTAGGTCGGTTATCAATACGTATAGGCCTCTCTAGTGATACCTCGGATAGGATAGGCTCACTAAAACACCAGACTGACTCATCCGCCATCACTCATCTTTGAGCGAAAGTGTGACGTCAGTCTTGAATTACTACATTATTAATATTATTTTAATTTGTTAAAACAATCCCATCTTCTTCGCCACGTGTTATGAGGTAGGTTGATGAATGTAGATACGCAAAAAATATTCGTAATAAGAACGTAATAGGTTATTAATGTGGAAATAAGTGAGACAGGTAGGGAAGTAAGATCTATGGCCCCTATATCCTGGAGCAGGACCCCTACGCTGGGATCTTTTTGCTGGCTCTCAGACTAGACTTTCATTCACAAAAAAAAAAAGATAAGAATCGTTCCGCGTCCAGTCAGCCCCACCCTTTGGGGGGGGGGGCATGGTAAGATCTCAAGTCACAGTAAGACAAGGGAGATTAAGAGATTACAGTGGACCGCAAAAGTTTAGACACTTATGAAATTTGCTCTTAAATTAAAAATAAATCGAATTATTGAATAATAAATTTTATCAGAGAGAGTAATGGGGGGGGGGGGGGCGTACTTACTTCTCTCCCACTCAAAAAATTAGGAAAAGTAGGACGGGGAGAGGGTACCCCCTTAAACAAAATAATCGTAACATAATAATGAAGTCCCTAAACATTTTTTCTTCTTTTTTACATTCCAAAATCAATTAATTTTTTTCATAACATTATTTCCAGTACCCTGTAAGATTGACTCGAGCCAAAGCAAAATGACAGAAATGACGGTTACAAAAACACCTTTTGGCCAAAACAGTACTAGCAACCACAGGTAATTTTTTTCCGTCTCTCCTCACAATATAAATTACATTTTTTTTTGGAACCCAGTCTGTCAACTTTCTTCGACATCCACACAGCAGACATGTAAGTTTTTTAAAAATGACGCTATTTCGAGACCACTTCCAAAATCACAGTGCAAAATGTGTAAATTACAAGGTCTGATGTAAATAAGTCAAAGTGGACCAGATGGTTTTACTACGTTGTCCATCCCTTTTTTAAAAGGATTTGTTAAAATTTTAGTGTTCAATGCCAGTGTAGTCGTTTTTGACAAATGAAGCACTTAATTTATAGCTTTTTGCTGAGCGTTGCAAATATTGTTTATGCCTCTGCATGTCCCAGAAATACAGAAGATCATTGAATGCTATTGGGTAGCATCAGAATCCCCAAACCTAAAGTAGGACTATGTATCCAACTGCTTTGTTATGCAAACTGTTGTTTCACCTATGCACAAAATGTGCACAATAATTTTGAATGATGAATATTAGTTACTATACAAGACAATGAAGTCGTAAATATAAAATTATTATCTCCCATAAAGACAGCGGTTTATAACGACTATTCTACACATTGAACCCACAAAGTAAGAAAACGAAAAATTAATAAACCAAATGGTCCACATACACAACCTCTTCCACAAATAACCTTAAAACGATACTATTTCTGCTTCGGCAGAATCATTAATTGCAATCTACAAAATTTGCAATATTTGGCAATATATTGATGATTCCCTCCTCAATTAAAAATCAATATAACGAATGTTGTTGATAGGATTCGGTGGAAAAATAGGGCAAAAAGTAGAAAGTAGGAGAAAAATAGGACATTTTGTCAAAAAAGTAAAAAAAGTGGGGCATTTTGCCAAAAAGTAGGACGAATGGGAGCCCTGCAAGCATATTATTTTCCGTGTGTTTATGCAATTTGTCATAAGCTTGTGTTGCATCGTTATAAGGTTTCGAGACGAATGTATATAATTATATAGTATCACTTTAATGAATCTGACATCATATTTTGCAATCTAAAAGAAGGCAAGACTTTTTTTTGTATTTCTTTTTCTCAATTTTAATTGAGAAGAAAGCAAAAAAAAAAAGCATCAAATACGGACTTTAACAGAAATAAGTCAAACTTATTTGGTTACTTTAAGAAACAATTTGAAAATAGTTGCACACTTTGTTTTTCCGAATTACAATGAAAATTACAATTAGTGTTACGTGTTTGTTCAGAGCGTGAACAAGTTAGTTAATGCAAATACAAATACAAGACCACAGCAGGCAAAATGCCCAAAGAGGTGGCTGAAATAAAGATGCCCATAACAAATATGGATGTCATATATTTCTAAAATACAGCATCCAATTAAAAATGCAAATACAAAAACTAATGCATATACATAATAAAATATTATACACAATGCTGTAACACCGCGAGCCGCTGATGGTATCACAGTTTCTGGTGGCTCGACGGACTTTGGAAATAATATAGCCTTCGACATGAAGGGAACCGGCGAGTGCCAAGAAGCAATTCTTCTGAGGAACCGCGAATACCATCGGGCCCATATAAGGTGGGGTGGTGCAATAACGAAGTGCGAGAAGGAGGTTCGAGGTTGGAGATCTTGTGGTGAAGTGAAAGATACGGGCTGAGATGGATCCGAAAGATGGATAATTGGTGGTGAGTGTCATATCAATTTAGTCAAAATTATCTCTCTCTCAATTCAAGAATTTCTAATCATTTATTACTTATAGAGGTACTTAATCATTTAGTATTCGGCATGTCAAGATGATATATTCTCAATAAAATTTATAGATCTCGGAAGTTTAGGCACTAAAAACGGTCAAAATAGGCAGGCAAAAAGGCACTAAAAATGCCTAAAATAGGCACTAAAAAAGGCATTCATAATTTCTGAAGGAAGGAAAAAATAACTGAAAATAAAGGTATTAAGGGTTCAAAGACTAGCTGAAAAATCGATTGCATTTAAGCCGTCTATTGTTTTAATTATAGTTTATAGTAACTGCATTATCATCCAAGTTAAACTGATTTCACGTACAAAATAAAATGTTAGTAGACCCTCAGGATTGGGCCAATTCCAAGACCACCATTACCAGACGCGGAGCCGTTAGAGAAAATGATTTGTGGGGCTTCTTTCTCGAGTTGCGAATAATTCTCGTTTATTTGTTGTATTATTTGGAATAACCATTATAGTTTCTGCAGGTGAAACATGGCTACCTTGTTCTACTTTTGTAAAAAAAATATTCTTTTTTTATATTACATATGCTGACTCCTTCAAACGCGGGCCCTGACTAGCCACATCTGTCACACACCTCTTCAATTGAATACTAAAAATGTATGTTTAATAAATAGCCATGGTTGTTTGCAGTGCATTTATGGTGCAAAAGATAAAATTAAAACAACATGTGGGTGCCAGAGCCCTGTTTGCTCCTACCTCGCCTTGTGTGAGCCAGAGCGTCAATTCAAGATCAAGACCTCTTGGGAAAATCATCGGTCCGCTATACACATGCAACGCTGTCCAATACCTGAACGAGACATTTTTTTTTTTCATACCGAGCACAACTCAGGTCTATCGCCATAGGTAATTTACTACCTAGCGAGTTGTGCCGGAATTGTAAGTGTGTGTACCTAACAGTCTGAGTGCGTATCTAGTGTTGTGTATGATTTTTCAGTGCTGCCATCTATATTTCAGAAGTGAAGTGAGTGATGTGTAGTGACTGAATATTTGTACTGTTTGTAGGGCTGTTGCTCTCTGTGGCGAAACTTTTTTTAACGGGGAGATCGGCTCGCATTTGCGCCTCGAAGTTGGGAACCACAGAAAACCAACTTCAGCCGACGGTGGGGCTCGAACCCGGGTCCCCGCGATGGCAATAAACTCAATGATCAATACGCCACAGAATTACACCACTTGGAAGAAACAGTTACTGAGAAAACACTCTAGAATCGAAAGAATTAAGCGTCTTATTAGATACGTCATTTCAAACGAAGACAAAATAACAGTCACGAAACAGTGCCAAAGTACGAATGTTTCAGCTCCCTCACAAGCTGATAACAACCCTTCATCAGACTCAGACTATGATCCTCTGGCATGAAATGCGATATTTTGGGATTGTCTCACGATGTCTTTGTGCGCGACTTCTGATAGACAATGAAATTCCTTGATTTCCGTTGCTGTCAATGGACAATGTCGCCTGTCTTGTATATATTATATATATATGAGTGTTTATATGCTTGTATGTTTATATATCTTATATATGTGTGTCTATAGTTATTTGTGGGCCCCCTTCGTGGCCTGCTGGCGACGTGCGTATGCACCTGCACATGTAACCTCAACTTTTTGTCTTACTATCTGCTGGTGGTCTTTTGGTGCTTAGTGCTCCGG
Organism: Pholcus phalangioides; assembly: GCF_987345545.1. Lineage (NCBI taxonomy): Eukaryota > Metazoa > Arthropoda > Arachnida > Araneae > Pholcidae > Pholcus > Pholcus phalangioides. The sequence continues at coordinate 117,416,659 of NW_028301608.1, read as the reverse complement.
ATATTTCGTCGCTCTTCCACCATGGCCCAAACCCTCTGGGTGACCAGCTTATATCCCCTATGGGGACAGAGCGGGGGCCATGGTCGGTTTCGGGTCCCCGCGATGCGAGTCCGTCACTATGACCACTCGACCACCACAGCGGCTGAACGAGACATTACGTGAAGCCTGCTGAAAACAAAAATTTATAATTTTCTTCTGCGTTCATCTGAAACAAAATCTCATTCACGTCTAACACCATCTGGCCGAAACAAATTCAATGCATAGCAACATCAATCTCTCAGATCATGCATTTGTATTTAAATGGGGCTGGAGGGGGGGGGGGGGGGTTCGGGCTTTCTGATGCTAATTAATATTGAGAGTTCGAAAATTTAAAAAAGAACAATTCTTTTGTAGTTTTGAAATGAACAAAATATTCAAGTTTTACAGATTATGGCCTCTGAAATCCACTCATAAACTTGAAACTATGTTAAAATAGGCATTTATGGGCATGAAAATGTCAAAAAAGGCATTTTTACCAAAAAGTTTGAAAATTGATTAAAAAAAAGGCATTTATGGCATTTTGCCAGGGCTCCTAGTGATATAACATGTTGGATGTGGATTTCCTGTTTGGATAATCCTTATTTTTATTTGAGAATTTAATAAATTAATTTGTTATTGTTAACTCCTCTGTGTGAATTATATTAATTTTTATAATTCCCACACGGAGACTAAACACACAACGCAAAAAGATTCCATAATCGTAAATCTAATTGTATTCTTTCTTTATGCCCATTTACCAATCGACTCCGTCACAGTGTAGCCTAGGATAAATATCATCAGGTCCTGGGGATTTGCTTGCACATACATTTTTTTAAAAAGATTTCAGGACCTCTACATCTTCCACTTCAATATTGTTGAGGAATTTATTATCCCATCCCACATCCGTACATTGAATATCGTTTTCTCTATTAAAAACTGTTGCGAAAAAGTCATTGGAAGCACTACACATGCCTACATTGCTCTGTACTCTAGACCTCGGGGGAAGGGGAGGAGGCAACTGTCCCCTTACATCCGTTATTGACGTACCTGAAAAAAGATTTTGGATCAGAACCAATGTTATCTGTCAACCTCTATTTAACTTCCTTTTTACTATCTTTTATCGCTTTCCTCAACGCTCTTCTTTTATCAGTAAAGAATGACAGATCATCTCGTCCACTTTTATACTCTCTGAATGCTATTTTATTTTCCAGATACAGGTTACGCACGCTATCCGTGAACCATAGGGGACGCAATGTACAAACACACTTTATACGAAGAAAGGGTATGACGTCGTACAAAACAGAGGACAGGGCCATTCAAGTATTACGTCAGCATCGATGGAGAGGGGGTTTCCGATTTGCTGACTTTTAATGACAAGGTGGGGAGGGGCGTTTGGATGATGCTTACGTCGTCAACCACCTTTTATGAAGATATGAAATATTCTTAATAGCATCTTACTCGGTGCGTCAAAAACGATAAAAATCGTGGACATCCGAACTAACATTCTCCCGAATGATAAATCCCTTCCAGAGCCACTTCAGCGATTTCTAAATGTTTCACGGACCCTTCAAGTGATCAGGAAATGTGTCCGGGCTGCTTAAGTGCTATGGAAATGTTCCCAGGCCGCTCAACTGCTCTGGAACTGTGCAACGCATCACTCAAGTGATCCGTAATTATGGCACGGATCACTTAAATTATCTGGGAATGTTCCGTGGGTAACTTGAGTGATGTAGAACCGCACGGGGGGGGCCCGCTTAAATGCTCTAAAACTGTGCCCCATGTCACTCTAAGGATTTCTTAATGTGCCACGGATCGTTCAAGTGTTCTGGAACTGTGTCACGGGTTACTTAAGTGATCTTTGAATGTGCCATGGACCTACTTCAGTGATCTGAAAATGTGCCACGGACCTACTTCAGTGTTCTGAAAATGTGCCACGGGTCATTTAAATGCTCTGGAATTGTGCCACGGATCATTTAAGCGGTGTGTAAATGTGCCGCTTAGTTTATTTTCACAAAATTGGGTTTGAGGGGGCAAGCCACATCAGATAACCTTCAGGGCCACATTTGGTCCTCGGATCAAGGTTTTACAATATATGGCTTAAAGGGTGGGTTGCAATGAATTTCTTAAAGATAAATTTTGAGTTCTTACCCTTCGAATAGCATTGAAATTAACAAAACACGATTATATTAACACGTGATTAATTAGGCGCACGAGCCCCCTATGCCTCCACCCGGCGTAAGTTTCTGATCCCACCAGTATGCGTTAGGCGGTGGGGGCAGTGCTGACGAAATTTGGCTGACAAGGGGGGTGGAGGGGGTCAGAGTTTTGCTTACTTTTGCTGACAGGGGGGGGGGAGGTCTAAAATGGTTAAAATGTGCTGACGTAATACTTGAACGGCCCCACAGCTTCGTACTAAATTTTTCTCATTGACTTGCCATCCCGACTGATTCCACAACCGCTCTTTGAAAACCCCCGCTTACCTTTCTTTCAAAACATCAAAGCTGATTCTTCGAAAACAAGGAACCATTTTTTTGTTACCTTACCCGAAGAAAAGTTAGAAAATCCCCCACCGAAATGTGTTCAACAAGATCTTTGGAACTAGTGTGAGAACTAAATCCAAAATAGCCGTACCCCTTGTAGCTTCTGATAAATGCTGATACATATCATATTGATCTCTAGCTGAAAGGCTCTCCCAATCGATACCCGGGTAATTGGAATCCACTAATATGACAACCCTCTTACACATGAAGGAAATTTCACTTTCCTTCATGCTTCCACATGCTTTAAAAGTTTCACATTCACTTTTAGTATAGAATATAGAATTTGATAATAATTGGGAGACTCTATTCATCTCTATACTTACACACGAAATGCACAGCTACGCAAAAGTACGTATACAGGGTGGTAACTATTGACCGCCCAGTAATTACACACGCGTGATTCATAGTGAAAAATTATTATCGAAAAGTGTTTTCCGTTTTTGGATCGAACGAATATTTAGTGAGTTATAAGGTTTTGAAATTTTGTGACGTGTCATTTTTCTAACGGTCAGTTATGTGCCAAACTCCGAACGAAAGTACATTACTCTTCCGCCAGCAGCGGGTTGTCACTCCTTGAAACTTAACTGAAATATTACGGCAGAAGTCGGCGCAAAATTCCTCGCACATTCCGCAGCTTTCCAAATTTATCACCAGATTTGTAAAGTGTTAACCAAATGAGATCTTTTTGAAATTTTTTTAGCCAAATCAACAATTTTTTTAACAAATTGTGGAAAAATTTGTTTACCTTCAATATCAAGTCAAATTTTTTTGGGAAAGGTGCATACAGTGCGTACGTGTTTACTGCGCGATCGTTATTTTACGTTGTTGTTTTAATCGGATTACATGTTGACAATAAAAGGGCAATATTTTTTAGCTTTTTTTGAACTTCCATCGAAACTGTTACGTGTAAAAAGCTTCAATATGAAGGATGCAAAAATGGTATCTTGAGGAAGGTGTGACTGGTGGAAACAGTAAAATGATAACGATTCAATCAGAAATTTTTAATGAAACTTATTATTTAGAAGACAAACTTATTATGTTATGAATTGACATATTCAAAATAATTTTTGGCCCCGGATTTTTTTCTATTGATTACACCACTTAACACTGATTTTGTTCTCAAAGATATTTCAGTGATTTTAGGGTGCTTTTGGGCACTGATTCCAAATCTGACATTGGGTTTTATCAGATCGGCCCTAGTTTTTGGGATAAAGTGAAAGTTGAATTTCATTGATCATACCATAAGCCCCAGGTACGGATCTATGGGGGAAGGGATGATCAAACCGATCACCCCCAAGCAAAATGCGATAATTCATGAAATTTTCGGAACTTTTATATGATATATATAATATATATGTAGATATGTTGCACATTTATTTTCAATCACTCCATTTAAAACTACCTGTAGAAAAGTTTTTGAGTAAATAACAAATTCAAGAAACTTCGACTAAAAAATAAGAAAAACCAGAGTAGGCCTACATATTTTTTCGAAAAATTCGGGACGGAGAAAAACTGAAAAAGTCGTTACTATTCCGAACAATACGGGACAAAATGAAGGATGTATAGTCACTTTGTTCACAGTTTGTGTATAACTCATTTTATTTTTATTTTTATTTTTATTATTTTTTAAAACCACCTCTTCCAACAACAAGCTCTGGATCCGCCCATACCACACAAGCAGCAAACAAATCACATTTAAACTGTGCGAAATGTAAATCATTAGTAAACTTAATGTCAATACATAAAGATCACTGATGTCTGGTAATGATGTGTTGGATAAAATAAAAAAGTAAATAAAAAGTTGAAGAAAAATTTCCACTCAAACATTAGTGGCTGCAGACTATATCGAAATACTAATATTATGCATCATGTCAAAAATTAAAGCCGATTCGGCAAAACCAACACCAGTTTTGAAATCCACAATATAGCCTAAAACCATTAAAATTTCTTTTGGGTAAATGAAAATGTTTATATTTTTCTGGCCTAAAGTTTGGCTATTTTAACCTGCTCACAAACGTTTAGTTTTATGGTAGTTATTACAGCTAATGTGTATTCGAAAAAATAATTTTGAAGAACACAACTTGAACCCTCTCAAAAAATTTTAAGTGTAGCTTGGTTTAAGAGGAGAATTTTCTTTCTTTCAAACCGAGCACAACTTCAATCTATCACCATCGCCAATTTACTACCGAGTTGTGCCGGAAGTGTAAGTGACGTGCACCTAATATGAGGTGCATGTCACAATATTCTTGTATGCTGAACAGGGCAGCAACTAGATGCTTGGTCATCCGGGGCAAGCGCGCATTTTGACGCCCCCTTGTAATGTTGAAGGAGAGGTTTCAGAATGAAATTTGCACCTCCTCGGGTCCCGGGGCACGAGACCCGCCTGCTCTCCCTCTAGTTGCGGCCCTGATGCTGAATGCCATCAAATTAGAAATTATAACAAACCAAAAAATAAAATAAAAGAATAGACGCAGTCCTTTCTGGAGAATAAAACAAAATGCTAACGTTTATATATAACCTTTGTAAATCTGGCGTTGTGAGATGCAAAAAATATATTCTGATTGGAAGAGTTGATCAACTTTGCCCAAGAATATTAAGAAGACACCAAATACACGAAAAACACAAAAAATTCTAATGCATTTCGGTACCAATGCGTGTCGTCTTCAGAGTTGCTATGCAGGATTTACATCGTTTGCCTACGCTGAGTACAAGGTTGTCAACGAGCTGTTGAGGCATTGCTGCCCATCCGTGTTGTAGCGCTAATCACAGCTCCGGAATTGTTGCTGGTGACTGGTAAAGTGCTACCAAGCGTCTTCATAGAGTGTCCCATACGTGTTCGATTGGATTTAGACCCGGGGGACCTTGCCGGCCAATCGATGCGTTGAATATCTTCACTTGCCAGCAGCTTTGCGACAGCCTCTGTACGATGAGGTGTACGTTGTCGTCCATGAAGAGGAACTGAGGACCCATAGCCTCTAAAAAGACCCATATGAGGAAGGAGAACCTCTTTGCAGGCATCAGTGACTGAACCAGCACTCTGGTGGCGCAACAGTAAGATGCTTTCACTATGAAGGCTACCGTCAAGGTCCACGGGTTCGAATCTGAGAATAGGACGTCAGAAACAAGTTCTTTATCTTTACCTACCGAGCCTGGGGCGACCACCGATAGATAGCGCCTTCATTTCCCACCCAACTTCCCTGGTTAGATATTGCATTTCGGCGACATATGACCGGTATCGGTGTGCGGTAAAGTAATGACAAAACCACCTTGGAAGATGTACGGGCACCAAGAATTAAGACGCCTTCATATACGATCGGAACCATCAGGCATTCTGGTCCTCGCCGAAGGGTTGCTGCACGAAATCATCGCTTCGGAAATGACCGCCAAACAGAGGGGAAAAAAAATCGCGTCGGTAAATCTGGCATAGCAACCTAACAGAATTCCCCGCGCGCTAAAAATGCTTGGCAAAAGCGTATGGAAAATTCAATTTGTGGGAGAAACGAGGAATTTCCGGGTACGGATTTACTATGGGAAATAAACCACGTTTCACGAAATTATGATTAATCACGAAATTATTGGTAAACAACAGGTTGAATTCGTAACAGTTCGTGTTATGACGATCAAGTAATTAATCTTAAACACAAAAGTATATAGCAAAAAAAAAATTCTTAACTTTTTTTCAGTTTTTTAGTGAAAATAAAATATTCCTATATATCCCTTACCCCGATCCTTAATTTCAGGATAAAAGTGGCATACAAAAATATATATAGTCAATTTAGATTACATTAAGAAAATTTCTTCTGGATATTAAATGATTGTGTGAAGTTAAGGATTTGATAAACTACTGCCTCTAGATATTGGAAATTTAGTAAAAAAATTCTTAAATATTTTAGGAGCATTTATTTTATCAGAATTTTCTTCAGTAAATTACAAATTCTGAATAGCACACACAGGTTCAATAATGTAAATTGACGAGCTCAATGAGTGAATAAATTTATTTATTAAAAAAATATTCAAACATAATGTACATAACTGATGAAAGCAAGATTTTACAAATATCATTCACAATTTCACATATTTTTCTACACCATGTAATCAATTATTACGCTGCTTTAGAGTACCAGTAAACTTTGGGAATTACAAAAAAAATATGCTTAAATAACAGAAATATAGTTTTACTTGAAACTGCGTGACCCAACAGCAATTAATCTGGAAATATATATATATATATTCAAAAGCAATACTTTAAGAGAGCCAAGATAAAAACTCTACTGAAAATTGAAAATTACAATTATGGCAAAAAAATAGTCTACGCGTACATGGTAAATACCCATATTTCGTTATCTTTGACCCTAGTAATAGGTCAATACAGGGGCGCAACAAAATACTTTGTCCCCCCGGGCAAGCCAGAATTTTGGAACCCCCTTGCATGTAGAAACAGTTAAAGGGTGAATTCTGCACCCCTTCTGGTCCAGCGCCTGGGGCACCAGACCCACATGCCCCCCCCCCCAGTTGCAGCCATGGGCCAATAATAAGCTAATCTTAAAATCCTAATAAATGTATAAAAACATCACATTAGGATAGATAATCACTAGAGCCCGGATTATATGCAAATGCATATGTGCATATGCTTTTGCATATTTTGACCTTTTTTAGCATTAATGCATATAAATGCATAAAATCAAAGAATTTTCAGTATAAGTGCATATTTTGAAGGTTTATTTAACTCACTCAATTTTTTTTTATAATTTTTCAAATAAATATTGTTCATATAAATAATATATTGTTCAAATAAATATTTTTATAATATCGATTTTTTTCCCGCAGGTGAAATTTAGTGAATTAATACATATTTATAAAGTATTTTACGAATATTAGCCGTTTTATTGTCGTGTTAAATTTTTTTAGAAATTTAGAAATAGTGTCAAAATTTTTTGTTACTGGTATTTTCGTTATTGAGCAACTACAACGAACTAAAAGTAGAAAAGATGCATTTTAAAAACACATCTGCTTTTTTTTGCATCGTAATTTTTTTAATGCATATTTTCTCATTTTTTACAAATACAAATACAAATACAAATACAAATACAACGCCACAACAGGCAAATTGCCCAACGAGGTGGCTGAACATCATGGATCCCCGAGCCCCTACCTACTACTGCTACACCACACATGCACCCCCCCCCGGAACCCCCCAACGAATCGGTACATGCGGGAATGTGCGTGTACGTGTAGTGCAACCTGACGTAAAGTTTGTTTCTGTGTAATGCTTGTTATGTGTAGTGCTGTCATCTGCCCCCAGTTTTACAAACTATGAGTGAAGTGTTATGGTTGAATGATTTACCGTTGTAGGACTGTTGCTCTCTGTGGCGAGACTTTTTAACGGGGAGATCGGCTCGCATTTGCGCCTTGAAGTTGGGAACCACAGAAAACCAACTTCAGCCGACCACCACTGTGGGGTTCGAACCCGGATCCTCGCATCACGAGTCCGGCACTATAACCATTGTAACTTTGTACATACTTCGGAATTTTTGACTTTTTCAAGATTTCTAGTGCATATTCTGGAGTATTTAATGCATATTTTGGCATTTTAAGTGCACATTTTGTATGTTAAGTGCATATTTTTGTAGTTTTAAGTGCATATTTTTGCATTTTTCAGTCCATATTTGCATATTTTTAGAGCATATTTTGCCACTTTTTTAGTGCATATAATCCGGGCTCTAATAATCACCAATAAAATACACACATTGATTCCTTTTAATAAATATATTTATCTGTAGCTAGTATCTTCCGAACCAAGCTTTCTCTCCTCATCTAAAAAGTAAACAAATAAGCAATGACGATTTTCTGGCTTTCAGTATTTTCTGGCTTTATAATGACAATTGAGAAAATAAGGTTATTTGAGAATATCACATACATAATCATCACTCAGAACTCTTGGAAGGCCTATATTCTTCTTCCGTTGAGGAGTAAGAAGTTTCGGTGGACTAGGAACCTGGAACAAGGTCGGCACAGCAGTTTGCTTTAACTTCTTGCAGCCATCTTGCCTTTTCAACTCATACTGGTTTTCTTCAAAATGTACCTAATTTAAAAAGGGACAATAACGAAAAATTACCACACAGCCTTTTTTTATACCTTAATTCAAAGTAATGTCAGGTAAGTGCATATTGCATCACACATAAGAATGATAAAACAGCATAACATACATATTTTTAAGTGATTAATATGGTACAAATATTAATGTCCAAAACAGTCAAAATTCCTTTTAAGGGATACACATCTGTTTTTCAAAGATGAAAAATTCTGCCCCAATTTCTCAGAATAGGAATTAAAATCTTCATTAACCATCATAATTAATCTCTAAATACTGGACACTCATGGAATTCTTAATACCTATCCTTAAAGTATTTTCTTCAATTACAGTAATGGGGATGTCTGAATCTGCTCTAAAATAACGCATCTGAATTTCCAGTAAACATAGTAAATAGCCTATTGATATCCTAACAGGATCTAAGAAGAAACCTAATCTAAAAGGATGCAAGCACCTTTACTTTATCACTAACAAACGTTGCATAGATTTGGACCTCCCGCAGTCTTCTGTACTCTGCCACGAAGCTGGGCTAGAAGAGATCTCATCAAAAAGATAAGTCCAGTGGCAAATTTCTGGTGCTCATTCACTAAAAAAACAGTGTAGATTTGAACCTTCCGCTTACGAAATTGCCTAGATGTGTATTGAGTGAGCTGTGTAATATAGAGCTTTTCTATGAATTTGTGAAAAAGAGCTTGAGACGGACGATCTGACTGAAATCTGTAATCCCTATAAAACACTCCCTACTAATCCCTGCCATTCACAATACTTGCTCACGAGTCTTTTTCTTCATTTAGTTAAAGGAAAAAACAGTTACTTGTAGCAGGACTTGACAAATCCCACCAGGGCGCCATGGCGATGAAATGCCATTACAGATTTTATAAAGTAAATCATGTGATAAGTAAATTTGAGTCTTTTAATTTCAAGGCAGCATGTGTCTCTTAAAGTAGGAAAAAGATATAGAAAGTTGAAAAAAAAAAAAAAACATTATTCATTACCATTTTATTTGAGATTAAGATCACCCTTGGCTCAAATCAAATTAGCAGTACATCTAAATGGTATGAACAGAGTTTTTGGAACATAACCAAGGTTGAGTGATAAAGGAAAAATATCAATGGAGATGTATTCCACATACTAGAAAGATAGGATGCAACAGTTCATATCTTTATCTTTAGTATATATAAGTATTATCGGTGTGCTTCCAATCTGGTCAATGAACTTAAAACCATTTTCATGAAATGGGGAAAATTCCACAGATGAATAAATAATTATAATAATACCACTTAAAACAATGGAGGCAGCACAAAATTTATATTGACGTGCAGTGTTTTGTGTGATTTGTTGTGAATTTGTGATAACTAGAGCCCGGATTATATGCACTAAAAAAGTGGCAAAATATGCTCTAAAAATATGCAAATATGGACTGAAAAATGCAAAAATATGCACTTAAAACTACAAAAATATGCACTTAACATACAAAATGTGCACTTAAAATGCCAAAATATGCATTAAATACTCCAGAATATGCACTAGAAATCTTGAAAAAGTCAAAAATTCCGAAGTATGTACAAAAAATGAGAAAATATGCATTAAAAAAATTACGATGCAAAAAAAAGCAGATGTGTTTTTAAAATGCATCTTTTCTACTTTTAGTTCGTTGTAGTTGCTCAATAACGAAAATACCAGTAACAAAAAATTTTGACACTATTTCTAAATTTCTAAAAAAATTTAACACGACAATAAAACGGCTAATATTCGTAAAATACTTTATAAATATGTATTAATTCACTAAATTTCACCTGCGGGAAAAAAAGCGATATTATAAAAATATTTATTTGAACAATATATTATTTATATGAACAATATTTATTTGAAAAATTATAAAAAAAAATTGAGTGAGTTAAATAAACCTTCAAAATATGCACTTATACTGAAAATTCTTTGATTTTATGCATTTATATGCATTAATGCTAAAAAAGGTCAAAATATGCAAAAGCATATGCACATATGCATTTGCATATAATCCGGGCTCTAGTGATAACGGACATCAGAAATAAGTGTATAGGTAGTGAATGAAAAAAAAAACTGATTTTCAAAAAGGTTTTTCTTGCTATCATTATAACGTGTTTCGCAATTGCATATCTATGCAATGAGATATGGTGGTGACAGTTGACGAAACTTCTTCTACTGAAAATTATGCACACATTGTTGAGCTTAATACTCATTTAAAAAAGTAATTGTTACGCATCTTTTATATCACACTTTCCAAAAAATGTGTTCATGCCAATGTCAATGTAAAAAAATATTAACATTTATAATGCGTTTTGACGGTTATAATGTCAATTTCTATTTTTTTATCTTTCTCATAGTAATTGCTAATTTGCCTCAAATATTACTCTCAGAACATATTAAATAGATAACAGACTGCAAAATAAATTCAATTGAATTTTTACCTCATCAGTTTTTTAATCTATGGCTTTTTTTAATTTGCTGAGCATCCAGTGTTTGAAGCGGCAGGCTTTTCAAAGCATTAAAGGGATAAATAAAAGTAAGATAGCAATATAAAAAAACAGTACGTTATTGAACATTGAAGTTATTTTCATGTGTCTGTATGGTGTTGGGTCTGAGAAAAAAATTTCAACATTTCTGCTTCACAATACTTAAATGCGTTTTTCTCAAAGTGATTACTGGCGAATGATTTGACATTGTTATGCAATTTTTCACACTTACTAAGCTATTATAGGGATATAGATAGAATTTTTGAGATTCATTGAAAATTTTAAAAATGTTTAAATTTAAGAAAAATTATAAAAATGTTTAAATTTAAGAAAAATTATAAAAATGTTTAAATTTAAGAAAAATTATAAAAATGTTTAAATTTAAGAAAAATTATAAAAATGTTTAAATTTAAGAAAAATTATAAAAATGTCTAAAATTTAAAAAAAATAGAAATTTTAAATTCCTAATTTGAAAAAATTACTTTCCATCATACTTTCTTGAAACTCCAAAGAAATTGGAATGTATTATTCTTGAGAAAGAAGAAAAAACCAGTTTTTGCATGGGCAAAATTTAATCCACGAGGTATTTGTTTCAAAACTCATGCATGTAGTGCGAGTGAAAAAATTTAAAAACCTTTTTCCAAGCAAGATAATGATTTAAGCTGAACATGCAATTAATTTTAAAATAGTAAGATTAAATTAATTCTTTGTAATTAATTTGCAAAGTAGTCACTGCATGTGCCTTGCAGGAAAGAGAGAGTGCTCACCAGTCCAGTAACACAAACTAATGATACCAATCACAATTTTGTAGTCTGTTAAAAGAATTATGGGGGACAGAAAATGAAATCAATAGAAATACGACGTCTATCACATTAATTTTTAATCCCATTAAATTTGATTTTCAGTGAAGATACAATTTTAGCTAATTACTCCCAATCTGCAAGCGATAAGTCGCCAAACCAGCAGAGCTCACTACAGCAAGCAAGGATGATTGAAGAACCGATTTCCAACCGATTTGAAATCACCTTGTTCTCTTAGTTGAAAATGCCAAAATTAAAACATTTCTATTTTCCACAGAAATATCACATGAAATTTTGCCTCAAAACATAACAAAATAAGTTAAAATTCACTATAACAGTAATTCGTCGTAGTAGCGATAAATCGCCAAACTGAGAGCCGAGAAAGTGAGCATTCCACGATAAATTCATAAATAATTTGAATTTAAATTAGTTCTCTTGGTCAAAATTATGTACCTATGCATCTTTTCTCTTAAATCAAACGGAACAAAAAACCGGGAAAATGATTGAAAATCACCATAACTTTTATATCTAAACACAACACGTGAGAAATGGCGCCAAATATCGTCTGCTACCTCCAAACGATTTATTTTTTCATATAGTTCTCATTTAAAATCATTATCACAAATACGATTTTGAAAAAATAAAATTCACACAGAATAATTAAATTTAACTCACTTCACACAGGCGAGCTCCGTTTCCTGGTATGAAATCGTCTCTCCTGGAGTTCACGATCCACTTCTCGCGTCGTTCGTTTTCCGCCGGAAATCTAAACATTCTAAAACCTTTTTTGTCGGAATTGGAACACTGGAGCCGAACAACAAGGCATTTCTGAAGTTATTTCACGAATAAAAATCGATAAAAACAACTAAAAACACAATAAATTTAACTAATATATAGGAGCGTTGAAAGGACCCTACAATGCGATGATAGTAAGCAGTGCTACAAAAAGGACCAGAATGCCGCATGCGCCAGCCTGTGTATTAAGGAGTTCTACCAAGAATGATACCTCTCCAAATGAAAACTTCACCACCTCCAAACCGGTCCCTTTCCATGATGTTGGAGGGGTTATTGTGTGTTGCCTGCTCTCTCTCCAGATGTGTATGTGCTCAGAATCGCTAGTCAGACTAAATCTGTGTTTCATCCGTACACGATACTTGACTTAAATTTTTCAGTTCCGTTCCTAATTTTTGCATATCAGTGTACTACTACGCCGTATGTGGACTTCGTAAAAATTCCTCTAGGAAATTTTGGTAAGTGGTGGAAGAGATTGGTGCACGCCGGAAAGAGGGTGATTCTCCTGTTGTAGTCTTTTTGTTTGTGTTTGCATGAACTATTTTGAAGGAGTAGGTAAACTTTGCCTATTAATACTCAGAAAAATCACCAACGGAAAAGGCAAATGCAAGGAAAATACAAAACTCCTTATGAATTTTGACACGTTATGGGTGTCGTCTCCAGAAGATAAAAAATATCACGCAACCGAGGATCCCACTTGAATTGATTACCAAATCTTGATTCTCGGTTGCTCAACGGGAAGAAAAAATATACGTCTGTCTAAGTCCATTTTGCAAGCAGCCAATCAGGACGTTATAGAAGACTTACACGCAGGCGCTCAGCTTCATTTTCATTCTGGCCACGACGTTTGATTTAGACAGACATATTTTTCTTTCTGCTGAGAAACCGAGAGTTAAGATTTGTTAACCAATCCAAGAGGGATCCTCGGTCAGCGTGGTATTTTTTATCCTCTGATTGCGACACCCATTATCGAAATGCATAAGAAGTTTTGTATTTGCCTTTTTCGTTGGTGATTTATCTGAGTATAAAGTGTTTTGTGTGTATATGCGCGTCTCTAACCATTTACGGTGTCAATGTTATGCTTGTTTCGTGTTGGAGAAATGTTGTTTGTTCTTCAAAATTAGATGCCAGAGTGACAGATGTCTGAATTTGTGTTTTTCAAACTCTCTATGAAGAAACTTTTTTGAGTGCGAGACCGGCCTGCACTGGTGCTTCAAAGTTGGAAAATCAGCAACTTTAGCAGACCATCAATGTGAGACCTGCTGGGGTGGAGCCTTGTGATGTGTCTATCACAATATATGCCCATACGATTTCACAGCAGTGGTACATTCGTACTTGAAGTAGATAATGTTTGTCCCCACACTTTGCCTAATGAAACACTACCTATCATAGTACCTTATAATTGCCACGAAATGATCAGCATGCTCTCTCTCTCTCTCTTGCTCTCTTCCTGAATCTTATAGCAAGAATCTGAGACGCTCTTGAAAACCACCGTATTGTTGGCCTCCAACCTTCTCCTCTAACCTTGCAGGAGCTTAGAACTGTTTTACGAGAACAGGGGAATCGCTAGCTATGGAATTCGTTGAAAACATGAGCGGAGATACGAGGAGCCATTGGGTGCAATTTCCCCCCCCCCCCGCGCCTCCATGACGGAGCCGAGCGATCTAATATTTTATATTTATCTATCTATACTGTCAACATCATTATCGTGCCATCCCCGCGACCCTTCAAGTCCATCTTTATATATGATTGACAATCCAATAACAGCATGAATGCCAAGTAACAACAAGCGACATTGAAATTCCCAAAATAGCAGGTAATCATTTCTGGTGAGAGTGAAATTTGATCAACGATATTTATTCGTGAATTACAACAGCGATATGAAGTTAGTATGTGTCAAAGTAATACGTACGTCTACGTATTCAACTTTGGCCCCGTACCGAAGGTGACTCTTGCCGAGTTCTTTGAGTATGTGTTCGGACTTTTCTGGTTCTTCTAGACGAGCCACGACTTTCTGGACGAAACCCATGACACGGAGTCCGTGAGCCCGGAGTTGTTTGCTGTGGCGAAGCTCTTCTTGGCTGAGACCTTTGAAAGGCATGAATACGTCTTGGACATCCGGGTGAGTTTCGAATAGCCTGAAACAACAACGAGAACAATTAGATACAGAACCAATGCCAACATCTTTTTAAATTCAATCATGAATCTAGACGGGATATTTCACCTTGAACGCCAATTTCACGTCCTTGATCCCCTTTCGTTTTCTTTCATCGTGGTTTAATATTTCGAACTATTGTATAGTTATATATTTTAATAATTTGAATAAAAGCATGATTTAATTATTCAAAACAAATTTTAATTTAATAATTTTAAATAAATTATATTTTAGTATTCTGAATGAAATCATAATTTAATTACCTTAAGCTACTTATAATTTAGTAATTTGAAACAAATTATATTTTAGGTATAATTTAAATTATCTGGGGGAAACTGTGCAGACCCGGTTTGACTCTTCCGGTTTCTTCAAAAGTTAAAGAAAAGTGTCAGCTATGAAAAATCAGCTAATCAACTTTCTTAACCAACAATAGTTTTTCGCTTCTAATCAATATGGTTTACAAGAGAATAGAATTACAGATATGGCCATAACTAAATTAAATGATTATTTAATTTGTTAAAATTATTTAATTTCAACCGTAACTGAATAAAACAGTAAGTGATTTGACAACAATAAATATTCTATAATAGTCTTTCTGGATTTAAAGACATCCTGTGATTTTGTGGACTTGGATATTCTAACTAGAAAATTATTAATAGCAGGAATAAGATTCAATATATTGAAATGGTTTATATTATGGAAATGGCTATTATGGAAATAGACGACTATTAACGTCATGAAAAAATTAGCACATTTTCAAGAAGTTAAAAAGGCGTAGGACACTGGAATCTGTTCGGGGACTTGTTATTGTTTCTAATTTATTAGTGTTACACATTGAGGACACTGAAATGGAAAGTCTAGTAAAAAAAAGTATAAGAGGACTTAAAATCAATTTATGGCTAATCAAAAATGAAACTAAAATTAAACATAAAAAATTAAATACGCGTGTTTAAAACCAGAAACACAAACGCCTACATAGACATCTGCATTAAAATCCATCACCACTGCCACTGTCAAATAATTACCCAGTGTAACTGCCTTAGAATAAATAGCGTACTACTACTGCACTATAGATAAATACTGTACCCCTGAATATGATTACTTGGGCATACGAAAATACAAAACGATTTTGAATGGACATTGTATTGTAAGAAAATAATTAGAAAATGTAAGAACTTTTACAGCTGTTATATATAAACTTAGACATATTGTTGGTAAAAAATTCCTCGAAGATGTATTCTTTGCATGGATAAATTCACTATTGATTATACAGTGATAAAAATAAGGTGCATTTTTTACATGGTTATATTCAATAGTAAATTATGGAATTTGTGCTTGGGGGGGGGGCAGCATATGATAGCAACAAAAATTAACTGAACAACGTAATTATTTAAAACAGATTATTATTTAAATAAAATTAAATTTTAATTTAGGTAATTAAAATCAAATTATAATTTCGGTGGCTTAGTGCACAAATGTGGTAATATTTTTTGCAAAAATGGAGTAAGTGTATGAGTTGGAAGCCATAATTCCAGATATTGTAATCACAAATGTGTTAAGTGATAAGTAGACAGGAAAGTTTAGCCTCAGCATTCACTGATGTGCAATGTGGAGTGGATATATTTTTATGCAATACTAAAGTTTTAAAATGGTCTCCTGAAAAATCAGAAAAATGTCACTTGCCACATGTGTTCACTAAGCGATCGATTTATTTGTTTAGAACTAACTGCAATTTATTAACTGAAAATAAATTATGATTTAGGAACTTGAAATACGTGATTTTTTCTTATATGTGCGTCAATTTGCATAAAATGTCATTTTTTTAGTGAGTTATGGCGTTTAAAGTAATTCCTGATTGATGATCGACCGATCTAGAGCCGATTTACAATCAAACGCACTTAAGAATTTTATTTGATGTTGGCATGACAAATTGGTGAAATGCTTTTTTAAAGGATGGAGAACACTCTTTTTTAAAATTCATTTACCATAAATTACTTTCCACAAGTGTCTGCCTCGAATAATGGTATTGAAATTGGTGGGTGGAATGAATGGAGGGTGCAGAAGGTAATTTATGCCCAACACATTATATACTAGCCATTAGCACGTACCAACCATCCACTTTACGCTTCTCGTAAGTCGAAACGATTCCTCGATAAAGGAAATGGGCGGGGGAAGTCTCGGGTTTATTTATTTATTTTTTGGTCTTGAAATAAAATATTTTGTTTTCAAAGTTGTGGTAATCGAATAACATCAATAAAACATGTTGTGGTATATCGAGAAGCTATCCATACTTAGAATAAGACAACCATAATATTCTTTATGGGCATTGTATAATATTTTATGTGTATATATTGTTTATAATTTTTGTGATTGTGTTTTTAATTTGGTTGCTGTATTTTTAGAATATATGACATCCATATTTGTTATGGGCATCTTTTTCTCAGCTACCTCGTTGGGCATTTTGCCTGTTGTGGCATTGCATTTGTATTTATAAGAGTCTAATCAAAAAAATTCGAGAAAAGTTTCTTCGAAAATAAAAGTTCCTGTATATTGAAAAACGCTTGTGATGCCATCTCTTATTAAACATTGTTTGATCGTTCACAAAATCAATAAGTAGCGTAAACACGGGTTACTTTGGTTCACTTTTATGAAAGTTTTTGTTTCATCTTATGCTAAAAAATAACAAATAATAAATCCGCTGAGATTTCAGGTAGTTTTTAAATAGTTCAAACCTTTCTCTCAAAGCGATGATATCAAAAATCCATGATTTATAATATTTGTATGAAATTTCTTTATTTTTATTTTGGGACAAAGTATCCCATACGTTAGGGTAACTTTGTGCCACGTCAAATAATCCTATTTTAAAACCCTGAAAAAAGTGCTTGAAACAATGGAACCCACTGGTTTTGAAGAAAAAGTGCTATCACATATCAATATAAAAATACACTTTATTTATTACGCTAGTAATTTTACACTAGTTTTACAAGAGTACTTCTTTGTCTAAAAGGAAAAAATGTTTAGAAATCAATGAATAAATAAAAAAGAGGGACTAAACAAAATCCGCCTTATTAAAAGTCTTAAATAGGTACGTGGTGCTTGAGTGTATATGTTCAAAAAAAACTTTAATTATTGAGGGGTTAATTCTTAATTCTTCGGTTTTTTAAAAAATTCATTTTTTTTCATTTTTGTTATGCAAATTCTTAAAAAATTTATGAATTTTGGGTGTGTCTGCTCGATACGTATATAAAAACTATCAGCAGGTATATTTCTGAAGTCTTAACTAATACAGATATAGTCTGCTGGAAAAACAACTTCAGGTTACTATCATGAATTGAAAACTGCTCATGATTTATTTAATAAAATTTTTCAAATATTATAGCTCCAAATGAACATTTTTGCCAAGAAATATTCGCAATTTCATGAATTATTGAACCCGAAGAGAATACAAATGATACACGAGAGATGAAGTAAAATATCGAACAAATTCTATTTAAAATTTATTAGATTCACGAAATGCCCAAAAGTTTCCCATTATTTGACTCATTCATTCATTCGAAGTTAAAAAAAGCAATTACGGCCACCATTACCTTCAGTTCATGACATATCCTTCTCTCATTACGTTCTTTCTATAATTAATATTATAGTAATGACATAAATGAAAGGAAGAAGAGAAACACGTGCGATTGAAAAGATCTCGTAGCTGCTCGTTGCAACCGATACGTCCGTCTTCAATCCAACCAAAAAAAAAAAAATAATTAATTAATTAATTAAAAACTTCACGTGCTTCGCTCTAGTGTTCAATAATATCTGAGATATACGCTGTGTGATCAGAATATATGCATCAAATGTTCATTAAAAAAAAGTTAAACTCTGATACATATTTCTTCTTTCCCTTAACACCGGAGTCCTCAAAAAAGTTACGGGCATTGCATCATCTATGCAAATCATCAGCAAAACATCATATGACAACACACCAACTCACAGTCACCTTCGAGTTTGTTGGCTACTTCATGAGGCAAGTTAACATACAATACCCATGCCATCGCATACAATTATCTTGAGAACTGGAACACCCTTTCCCACACTATTACTAATTCTATTACTGTTCAAACCATCTTAATTCATCAGCCTCGTCTAACTGGAATGCACCAAACTCATCCTTCAGCCATTCTTGAATTCATCCTACTATAAAAGTTGGATTCCCGACTAAACCGCAATTGAGAAACGTTCTTACGTCTTCCATGGGAGGTGCTATTTCACCACACACCAACTTCAGTCATATCACTATATTTAGGCTGACCATATTTGTTCGAGAAAAATACCGGAAATTGGGCTTCGAAATACGAGAAAATACGGGACAATGCCAATTATCGCCAAAAGTGGTGCAAATGTAAGCGAAGTTGCCAACTTGTGGGGAAATCGCAGAAAAATCGGCAATCGCGAAAAATGAAGTGCTACTTCAAATTACAATGAATTAAAAAAAACGTGACAAATATACTTGAGATGAATTCGTATTTGTAGTCGTAATTATCGTAATGTAATTTCTAAGTCATTAAAGAAGAAATGACATTTTGAACGGGTGGGCGGATATTAGTGATTTCTAATTTCCACTTAAAGGGTTAACTCTTATATATAGGGAAAATATCTTGTAATCTATATTCTTCCCCCTTTTCGAACCTGGGACCTGACGACTATGTTCATGGTGGTAGACGAGAATCTTAACATCACGCCACTCGGATGTTGCATGGAAGGTGCTGAATTAGATTTCAATGCAATACAGTGTTTCATTGTACGCAGTATTGATCATATAATCTTGATAAGGCCACGCGAATGTGAAAATCAGCGGTCGGGGAAATGCACGGAACGCACACTGCATCGGGTAATTTGGAGCATTGCTAAACGTACTCAGGGAAATAGAGATATTACACACCAGAGTAGAGCCCACCCACTCCTTGGGAAGTTTCAGGTATCCGGGAGCTAGGAAGGAAAAGAAAATCACTCACTATTCAACATTATTGTGTATTAAATATTATTCTTTATAAAGAGGTCCGAGGCCTCCATTTTATTTCCACAGGGAGTTTCTGGCCTGCATCTCATCGGCACATAGGGTACATGGAATGCAAAGGATTAAAAACCCTTACTATAGGTCTAGATCAGTGATTCCCAACGTGTGGGGGTGATGGAAAGTTCCAGGGGGCGGTAGAAGCTGCGAGTATAACATAGGATTCTATGGGCTAGATTGCGTTGGGGGGCGATGGGAGAAAATATTTCTGAAGAAAAAGGGGTCAATGAGACAAAAAATGTTGGGAAACTATGATCTAGACCAGCGTTTTCCAATCTTTTGAAGTTCGCGGCACCCTTCGGATTCACATTAAAACTTGAGGCACCCTTCCTTGAATACAGAATACAATTTACTACAACAAAAATCACTGAGCAAAAATTGTCGCCACAAGCAGAGAAATCTTACTCGCTTATACATATGATGTTGAAAAGGGCAAAAGTGCATTAATTGCTTTACTATGGCCGTACGTGGACAGCCAGACCTTACTCAGATCAAACCTCACATTGTTGACACTGTCACCAGATGGCGACTTATCGATACGTCTGTCACGCATGAGAGTAATAATTCGATTTAAATTATTTTACGACCTTAAGTAGACAGTATTTTTTTAAACTTATCTCCATAATATCTCGTGGCACCCTAGGGTGCCGGGTGGGAAACACTGATCTAGACCATAGTTTCCCAACATTTTTTGCCCCATAGACCCCTTTTTCAGAAATTTTTTTCTCCCATCGCCCCCAACGCAATCTAACCCATAGAATCCTATGTTATACTCGTAGCTTCTACCGCCCCCCTAAAACATTCCATGGCCCACGTTGAGAATCCCTGGTCTAGATCATAGTTTCCCAACCTTTTTTTGTTCCATCGCCCCCTTCTTCAGAAATGTTTTTCTTCCATCGCCTCCCCCCCAACGCAATCTAACCCATAGGATCTCGTGTTATACCCGTAGCTTCTACCGTCCCCCTGGAACATTCCATCGCTCCCAAGGGGGCGTTAACGGCCACGTTGGGAATTACTCTGCTTTGGATCATAGTTTTCCAAATTTTTTGCTCCATCGCCAGTTCTTCAAAAATTTTTCTCTCTCATCTCCCCAACTCAAGCGAACCCACAAGATCCTACGTTATACCTGTAGCTTCTATCACCCCCCCTGGACCATTCCATCACCCCCCCTGGACCATTCCATCGCCCACCAGAGAGATATTGCTCACTTTGGAAAACACTGCTCTAGATACCCTAGAGACGGTATTGGGTACATCCACTAAAGAGCGACCGATTACTTGCCGGAAATTTTAACGTCAAGCGTATCACGTATTTGTTTCATTAATGTTCTCCGGATGCAACTCTCTTGGTAACCCAGTCCAAATGTAGCCAGGAGAGTCATTTATGTTCCACACACAATACCATATCGTCCCTATGCCAGAAACATAAGTGTGCAAATTCTTGAGAAAAGAAATGACTTGGGAAAAGACGTTTGAGAGAGAGAGCGTTTACTATACTAATCTTACTCTATGGATGCTATTTTCTTAAAATGTTTTGTTACATAGGGGTGGGGGTGTTTGAATAGTGGATGCATATTCCCTTTTCCGGCAAAACTTAGCAAAATAAAGGATCCAACCAACCCAAAAAGTGAAAATATGCATATTCATGTCTCTGGTATAAGGAGGAATATATAGTATTATTTCATTCACATTTTACAATATTTTTCATTTTGTGATTTCATTTTGGTAAAATAAAGGCACTGTACATGCAATCAAAAAAAGCGGAAGATAATCCACAAATTTCCAACTTTTGAACGCACGTAATTTCTTTATTAAACATCGAAAATTACGGTGCTTTATCGCTGTAAAAATAATTAATTCAGATTGAAATTACAACAGACTCTCGACTATCCGGTTTCCATTCTATCCCCCCCCCCCCAACCTAGTTAAAAAGTAATACATAAGAATTCTCCGTGATTCCAAGCTGTACGAAAACCGATTTTGAGATGCAGCTTCGCAAAATCGACCATTAAAATCTCCCACGCTCTGCTAGCCACACCTCAAAACCGGATCGATTTTTGCGCTGGTTAGAGCTTAAGTGGAAAAACATTACGTCGTGGATGACGACTAAAAGGTAGACGCCTCCGATCATCTACATCAAGGACTTTTAATGCGTTGTTTATTTTAAAAGCGTACGGACGTGTTCATTTTGTATACAGTGCATATGATTTTCGTTTTCTTCAATCAAGATGGGCATAAAAGAATTTATCCTAATACGTAAAATGTATCCAATATTTTTATTCTTGCACTATTAATTCTGGAATAAATTTTTAAAACGTACAGTTCAGTACATAACAAACATTTATTACGTTCTCGCCTGAGTTCAGAAAATATGAATAAGAGCCGATTAAAAGATTGTTTGGATGGAAAAAAATATTGTTTTGGATTGTTTTGAAAAACGTAGCAAAAAAAAGATTGTTTTGGATGGTATGGATTGAGTGAGGGTAGGAATTGAGTATTTACAGAACTCTGGCCTATCCGGCTTTCCTGTTATCCGTCTCGCCCTTACACCACATTAGGCCGGATAGTCCGGAGTCTACAGTACCTTGGGTTTTTTCCCTGCTGAAAAACGATAAATCATTATAATTATTACCTTTTGGCGAGGCATCTGTTATTTGTTGAACATGAACGTCAATCACAAAAAAATTTGTCGGTAGTATACACAATTCGTACGTATCTAGTGTTGAATGCATATATGCATGTCTTGCATACATATCTACTGATTAGCTTATGGAAATATTATGCTGTCGACAAGAAACGGTGCTCTTAATAAATGAGAGGACTATGCCAAATCGTGATGGTCTCCCGAGAGCAATAAAGTGGCCTTTAACGTTACGTGCAATTACTGTTCATTGGAACAGCTATTTCTCAACGAGGATGAACGAAAAAGGAACGTTGTTTCGGTTGAAGCGATCTCTCGACGGAGCGATTCGTTATTTCCCGGTTTTTGACGAAAGACAAGGCAAAATGTGGAACTTTGTCATCAACTTTGCATGTGTGGTGTAGCAGTAGTAGGTAGGGGCCTCCAAAAATGGCTCGGGGATCCATGATGTTAAGTCAGCCACCTCGTTGGGCAATTTGCCTGTTGTGGCGTTGTATTTGTATAAAAACACACAATGTAATGTTTCCCCAAAGTAAGGATATTTTTTTATTTCCTGGAGGAAGGAGTGGGGGGGGGGGACTTTACTTTTGTTTGCTATCATTTGGTTCGTGTACGTGAATATTTTCCACATTATTGCTCATGTGGAAGTCATGGTCATGAAGCCTATATGAATTTTTTCGAGAGGCTGTCTCACGTTGAGCTTATTTTTTTCAGTGGTAGATTTCGACATTTTGTGTTCTTGAAAGTTCTTGTCCATTGGTTTTGTGTCCTTTGTGTATAATGCTTTTAACAATGAAGACGGAGAATACCAATAAGAAAGGTCAAGAGGGCAAGCAAAGATCAGACCGGTTGACCGGCATATCAGTCTGCTGCCAATCCCAAAGCAGAACATAAAGGCATCTTCAACCCCCAATTTCAAATAATTTTCGTTAAAATAATTATGAAAAATTTACGCCAAAAAAATCATGAATCTGAATGAATCGGCAGCTACATGTATAAAATCTGCTACGTTTGTCAAAAATATAAATTTTGCTACAAGTACAGAAAAATTGAAGAAAATGCATTAAAAAAAATTCTTGAACTGCATATTTACTAGTAGGTACAGTGGAACCTCGATTAACGAGCTGTTCGGTTAATGAGCAATCCACATAACGAGCAGGAAGTTTGAACAAATTTTGACTCGGTTAACGAGCGATGGTTCGCATTACGAGCAAAACATTTTTTGCGCTTTTTTTATTTTTTTATTTTCACGTTATCACAATGGAGCTGATGCTATTTTGCTTTTAAGGGGGTTAGCTGATGAACAAGAGCCACTACTTGTGGAAGAGATTTTGTGCTTGGAAAAGACCATGGACTGAAGGTGCATGAGAATGGCATTCACGAATTAGTGATGAAAAATGTCTAGAAGTTGACGGTAGATGAAGTTATGGATCTCTTTTGCATTCACCAGCAAGAGTTCATGGACGGTATCTCGTCTGAGGAAGAGAGAAGTAAGGAGCAGCTCCTCACATAAAATGAGATTAGAAAGATGTATAGAATGTGGGAATTCGTGCAAAACTCTGTAGAAAAGAAACACCCAAATAAAGCTGTCGCAATGTGCAATCTCTCTAACACTGCAATTCACCATTTTCCATAAATCCTAAAAAAAAGAGGCAAAAGCAAGTGTCATTAGATAACGTTTTTTTTTAAAGTCACGCAAAAAAGAATAAGTTTGCAAACAACAAGGAGTCTGTGAATCATCCTAAACGGTAGTCCTTCTCCTCCCTCTCTCTCTCTCGTCGTTTAGAATAAGTTAATTTGTAGACATTATCGTATTGTACGTTTATTTATGGTGCTGTTTATATTACGTATATTTTATTGCATTATGTATGATTATTAATGTGTTTAATTATTGATTGAATGCCGGTTTTGTTAGTCATTTTCATGTGAATGACTGATTGTGGAACGAATTATCCGAGTTTCCATTATTTCTTACGGGAAAATTTGATTTGCATAACGAGCTGTTCAGATAACGAGCACGTTGATGGAACGAATTAAGCTCGTTAACCGAAGTTCCACTGCACTTTGTTGCAAATCGTTGGAAATAAGCAGCAGTATTCGCTATCCTGTAATGAAGACTTCGAGCTTCACCTGATGAAGAGGCCTGAAGCAGCGCTTATTCTAGAAAATTCTTGAAGACTAGGAAATGAAATTCGGCTGGCTACCTCATTACAAATAAATATGTTGGTTGTTTTGTCATAAATGTCTAAAAAACATTTTGTTTATACTTTTAAACGAGGTAAATTGTTCCTAGAAATGAAAGATTAGGATGTTTCGTTTCATAATGATAAGACCGGGTGCTGTATTCAACATTCTACAGGACATTTGAATGACTTAAATGTCCGATTTCAAGGAAAAGGTCAGCTAATGACACATATGCTTTTGTACATAGACAAGTTTTATTTGTAAGTTGGATTTTTGCTTAAAAAGAGACATTCAGTGGAAAAGATTCTGAATGATTTTTGTGTGTCAGCAGTTGATCAATAAAAATCATGGTAGGTAGAATTAATTTTATAGGTCATCTGTAATATTGTTCGTCAACTTCCTTAAATTTCAATCGAACAGTTTTTTAAAGATGTATAATTCAATTTTATTTACCAATTAAAATTTTTTAATTATAATTAAACAAATTTTAAATTACGAATTAATAGATTTTTTCGATTGCTGATTAACAGATTTTTTTTATTACTAATTTTTAATAATTGTTGAGAGGTAATTTTTAAGCAAAGGGCCCAGTGCCCAATTGAGTTTGACACCCTTGGGTTAGCTGATATAAGTAAGTTTTGAGGATATTTAGCTAGACAAACAAACGTCGTCATGTCTTTTGATTCCTTTCCAAACCGCTATACCTACCGGTTTCATAACCGAATATCGCGAGACACTTTGCTAACTCGTATCTGTTCAATGAAATAGGGATAAGTGAGAAAAAAAAAAAAAGTCATTCTCTCTCCACATTTATCCAACAGCCAAGTGCATAGTTTCCCAAACTTTTTGCTCCATCGCCCCCTTCTTCAGAAATTGTTTCTCTCATCGCCCCCAACTCAAGTAAACCCATAGAATCCTATGTTAAATCCGTAGGTTCTATCGCCCCCTTGGACCATTCAATCGCCCAAGAGGCGATATTGCCCACTTTGGGAAATACTGCCCTAGTGTTTCTAATCAATAAATAATTCCAGATGGCATTTACAATTGTTTGAATCACTTCTTAGTACGATATGTAAAACATGCATTCAGATGAAAAGTTCCATTTGAAATTGATATGTTAGTGATTGGGATTTTGAGACGGCTATTTAAGATGGAAACATTTTTACTTTGGATGTGTTTGTGATCCTTATTTAGTTAGCAATACATATAAAGGCTGAAACAAACTACTTTGACGTGATGTGTTTTCACGTCATGTCAGAGACGTTGTAAATTCTGATTCGTTAAAAATCTGTGACGTAGGAATTTCCCGTCATATAATTTCAACGGCACAGAATTTCAACGTCACAGAATTTCCGAGAAACGGAATTCAGAACGTCTCTGACGTGACGTGTAATTGCGTCACGTCAGTGTTGCGTGTTTCGGACTTGAGCCCCTTACACGCTTCGTTTTCGAAAACCAAACCTAACCCCGACGTGTCACTGAAGAGTGACATCATCTCGGTCCTCTTCTGTCCCTTCAAATATTACATATGTTGCACCTGTTCTTGCAGCTGACTTCGATCACCCTTTCATGCTACCTAATGCCCCAATGGCGGAAGGGGGGGAAGACAACGCCCCTGAGCGTCAATGACTGAGTCGATTGATCTAATAGTGGTCTACGCGGCGCTTTGGCGTAATATTTTCGGCACGCTCACTAGTGATGCACCTTCCGTCTGCCCTTTCCGTCTTACAATTTCCTCTTCGAGGGGGACTATGTTTGTGATGATAATGCTGATTTGCCATTTTTTCTTTTCTTTCCGTTGATGATACAATCTCGTTATCCATTACTGTTCAAATAACAAATTATGCTGCTTCGATATATGCTACGAGAACTCAGAGAAGAGCCTCTACTAATTTTATAAACAAATATCCAAGATTTGTTTATGAAATCAAACACGATCCAAAAAACACTCAAATCCCACCGTCTCAGTACAATGGCGTTATTCTTTTTGCCCATCGGGATCTTTATCTGACCGTAGGAGATTAAATACCAAAAATAATAGAATATGCACACTGCCGCTAGATGACACCACCGGCGGTGTATTATTTTTTTCCAAATTTTCGCGCTTTTTTCCGGATTTTGCACTCTTCGAGCTAGACTTCCCTGTCTCCTGACGAATTTTATTTTTTTCCGTCAATGACATTTTTGAGTTACCGCAAGCAGCCGCTATTCTTCATTTACACGGTGACTTTAATTTGAAGCGGGATAATTTTTTATATGCAATGCACCGCTATTAACATAAATTTAAAGAAAAAATTCTACTGCAACTCAAATTGTGACGTCATAGAAACAGAGAGGGCTATTATTTTTTTTATAATCATCTAGAACCTCATGTATGGGGGTGCACATATTTAAAAGAACGGGATATTTCAAACATTCAGAAGAGTGTTTCCGCCAGGAGGCGCATGACATATACTACGACAGTGTTTCTGTCTCAATTTCCGGTTTTTTCCCCGAATTCCTACCTTTTTCTTGTGTTTCAGCACTTCCTGTCTCTCTATTTTTTCCACAATGATGTATGTTTGGTTGATCCATGAAATGATTTCGTTTATATATTTACACTTTATTTACAACGGATAATTTTTACAAAATAAAAACGGGAATGTTGGTAGAGAAAATGTGGCCCGTGCACGGCGAGACACAGACACGCGCGTCGATGAGTAGGACAACATCAACAACAAACAAGCAGAGTCAGACGCCTTTGACTTCCGATTTTCTGTTGCGTTGCCACGAGCAGAAAATAGAATAATCATTGCACAAGCTGCGAAGATACGCCAGTGCTATCGTGTGGGCAGCACTACAGTACCCCCCTCGCAGTGCGAAGGACGAGGAAAGAAGAGAAAAAAAATTATATTTTAAAAGTCACGTGCTTCGATGAACGTAGACGGTTTTCCCAAATATTTTTGTGTGGCCGTTGTCTTTTTCAGGATGCTTTTCGGAACGATGGAGGAAGTTTTTGGCACGGATGCATCTGTCTTTTTGTTGGTTGGATGAGCACACTGCCGGTGAGCAGAAAGGCAGGTTACCGACCGATACCATGGAAGGTTTTCCTTTTATGAGAAGGCTAAATGTTTTCTCACCACGTTTCAGCACTTCGTACGGTCCGTTGTAAGTGGAGACGAGTGCTCGTTTCACTGTGTCTGACCGCAGGAAGACGTGGGTGGTGTTCTTCAGTTCCGAATGTACGTGGAGTCTCTTTTCACCATGCGCCGTTGATTGTAGCTGCTGCATCTGGTCTCTTAGAATGGAGACGAATTCTGTGGGACACGGTATGTTGTTGCTACTGTTGGTGATCAAATCGCAAGTCAATCGGAGCTCTGTGCTGTATACGAGTTGTGCTGGTGTGGCTTTGAGGTCTTCTTTGTACAAGTAGCAGGATCATAGCCCTAACAGGACTGTTGGAAGTGTTCACCAGTTCACCCAGTTCATGTTTGACCTAGCTATCACACCTGCTTTCAGGTGTCGATGAACTCTTTCTATCATCCCGTTAGCTTTGGTGAGTTCGTGAAAGATGAAGCTTTCGAACTGCCGACCTTGGTCTGTTGTTATTTTCTCTGGGGTTCCGAAACGACTGATCAGAATAGAATGTTGAAGCAACAGTGGCTGCTGTCATGTCCTTCATCGGTAAGACTTCGATCCAACGGCTGAATCGATCGATGCATGTGAGGCAATATGTGTAATCTTGGGATGACGGAAGTGGACCAATGATATCGATGTGAACGTGCTTGAAACGAGCGTCTGGCATTTCTATTTTTCCTGGAGCGGAAACAGTATGTTTGTGCACCTTTGACTTTTGGCAAGGCATACAACATCGAGTCCAGGTGGTGCAGTCTTTCCGAATTGAAGGCCATACAAAGCGATCGCAGACAAGACGTGTTGTGGCTTTGATGCCTGGATGACATAGATTGTGAAGAACATCGAAAACGTGTCTTCGAAGAGTATTCGGTATATATGGACGTATTCGATTGCAGGATGTGTCACACCAGAGTGGTTTGTCTATACCAACTAAATTGCAGATGTTGAGTTTTAATGAGGAGGAATGCTTGAGAGAGTCAAGTTCGCTATCGGTCGTTTGAGCTTCTGCGATCTTGGAATAGTCTATTGATAGAGGACATGCAATGGCTTGTATTCTAGAAAGAGAATCAGAGACCTGATTCTATAAGCCGGATACGTGTCGTATGTCGGTGGTATGCTGTCCGATGAAGTCTAGATGTCGTGTTTGTCTGGGAGATGTCTTGTGAGGCTTTTGACGAAACGCAAACGTCAAGGGCTTATGTCGTTTGTAGTAGGTGTAAAGGATGAAATGCTTTCCTACGAGGATCGAAATTTTTTGTAGTTGGATGTGCAAGAAGTATAAAATTTTCAAAGAGATGACGCGATGATCTGTATTTTCAGTTACTTGATCCGAGGGCCTTGGACGCTTGTTTAACGCTTAGAAAAGATCGTTCAAACACCACGACGTTTCAGAGCTACACATCCGAACGAATTAACGAACTATGTTGAGCGCCATCAGAATTTTAATGCCACTTGACACTTAAAACATTTCTAAAGCTTTTTATTCTCCTTCGAGGCGAAATTTCTTTCTCGCCATAATATAGGTAATTTTGAAACTCGAGCCTTAACACAAACTATTTACGGCCGAACCACAGTCGTTGTCTTCTCCACTTAGGAGCTTTTGTTAGGAAACTAATTTTCGCAATGTGCTTTTCGCTAGTGACTTGAGAACAAACAGCATTAACTTTGCTGGAAGATGAACCTCTGGTTCATACGAGTCCTTACACATACACACAGGTCGGTACAAGCCGAGGCGCATTTATGGTTTTGCCGCCTTTCCCTCATTCTAGTCTAGTTTTCTTGACTACGCTTTTCTCGGATTCGCCATCTTGGCCACCCGTGGCCTTACTCCACTCCTCACCTGTGTTTCGAAGTCACTCATTTAGTCATTCACATGCTTGCGTGCTGTTTTGGTCATTCCTCACGTGCTTGCACACTGTTTCGGTTACTCATATGCTCGCACACTGTTTTGGTCACTCACATGCTTGCACAAGCTCTAGGTCACTCTTTTGATTGCTCACTGAGATGGTTCCTTGCTGGGACACTTGTGGAGAATCGGCCAAAGCCGTCCGGATATGATATATATTTTTTCCTTGTTGTTGGTAGATAAGTCACAGCTGTCTGGAGATGACGCTCGTTTTTGGTTGTTTTATCACATGTTGTTGCGCGTGTATGTTATGTCCGTGCCATGCGTTTGTAATGATTTTTGTGGGTTTTTTTGTTAATTAAATAAATTGAATAGATTCTATCATCGTCAATCACTACAACTGGTGACCTATATTGTGAAGACACCCTTCACCACGGAAAACGCGCTGTTTTTGTCAGCAAGGACCTGCTATCATGCTCATACGTTTTCCTCCGCTCGGACAGAGTGAAGAAAGGCTTTGAACCTCCATACGAGAGACCTTACCAGGTGCTGTCAAGATCGGAAAAGGTCTTCCAAATACTAACAAAATGTCGACCAATATCTGTAAGCATAGACAGAGTCAAACCGGCTTACATCTGCTGTGATGACCTGGCCTTCAGTGCCCACAACCCTTCCAACGATCAGCAGGCAACAGCAACTTCAAAGCATCAGCAAGCAACAACAACTTCAAAAGGTCAACAGACCTCCAGTGACAGGACCGACAGGAGAAACCACGAGACACCCAGGCTCTGTCACAAGAATCAACGTAAGCTCTCCCCCCCCCTCCTCGGAGAGGGGAGGTCCAGGGCATCTCCGGCAAATTTGGTACTTGGTAAATTGGTACTGGTAAAACAGCACAATCGTTTTTCTTTCCCACGTAATTTGTTGCAACATGTTCGATTGCTATTTTTTTTATATTCTAAAACGGGACCTCTTTTTTTCTTTTAAGATAAAATTTTGCATTTTTGTGAATCAGCCACGTGACGCATTAGAGTGAAACTTTAATGTACATCACAAGTTAAGATTTTTTTTTTTTTTGATGCATGCAATACGTTTCATTGATTCCTTGAGAAAGTTTCTCGGGGAAAAGAGATTTGGATCTGGTCAACTTGAAAAACTGAAGGAAAGTGCCTTTTCTCTCTCTGTCGTGCATTTCCCTTCACTTAGGAAAGTCATTACAAAACCAGCTCTACACGTATATGGATCACAGCGAATACTATGGACTGATTACGACATTAAGTACGGAAATGTTTGTCAACAGAAGGGGGGTACATTTAACCTCTTACATATTCTTGCAGCCTGATAACGATAACGTACAGGGAAAAAAAATTAATTTTTCTTAAGCTTTAGCTTCAGAATACTCAGAAAAAAAACTTTCAGCGGAAAAAAGTTTAATAGCATTATCCGCAGTCCCGATAATTATAAATGAATTTTTCCCCATGTTATGGTATTGGTCCATTCCTCGCAAAAGTGATAACAATACCCGAATGATCACACTATCCGTGATTCTAATAAGTGGCGTCGACTGTTTTATAAAAATAGAATAGGATAATATTTTAATTTAGGAATGCGTTTCACGTGGCAACAGTATAAAAAAATCGAGTTCAAAAGAGCTAGGCTGAGAGCAGGCCCGATTTTCACATGGGTAGATGAGGCACTTGCCCGGGTTCCCATTATTTTTGGGACTAAATTTAAACAATGGACGAAAAATAAAACATCTTTCGGTCGCAGGGTCTCTTCTAGTTTCTTATTTGTCCAGGGCCCACCTCCTGTTAAAGTCTGGCGTTGATAGAAGGGTGAGTTATTATTCTTGATAACTCACTAATCATTACTCGTGAGAATAAGTTGATGTTTCGACACGAAGGCGTCTTCAAAAGCAACCGTTGATAAAGCAGGGATGCCCGTACTTTTTAAACCTTCAAGGTACACATGGAGAATTTCAAATATTTCGAAGTAATACAGCACTTCGGTGGAATTTCAAATTCCGCGAGACCTCCACTGGTTGGAAATAACAGCTCTAATATCTATTGCGAATTTATAGTGTGAAAAACAAAAAAAAAAACATTTAAGAATTGTCCCGAGCCCCCAGATTTGAGCCCTCTCAACCCGACCCTCGTGGAGGTAACCTGGAGCAGGGCCCCCTAGGCTGGGATATTTGTCGGGTTCACAAGCCAGACTTTTCACGGGCCCTTTTATAGTTATTTATTTACATTATTTATATGAATGGCAGGCCGGCACTTACATCACAAGGGGGGGGGGGGAAGACAAAAAATAAACAAATAAGCGGACAAACGAATAAAATAGCATAAAGAAGCTAGTAAAAAGTTAAATAAAAATATTCTACAGCTATATATACAGCTATTAAAAGAGCTGTATCCGAAATTACGTAAAAGCAACAATTTATAAGTTAAATCCGTAACCACATAACAGTAGCTGGCTCAGAAATGATAAAAACAATGAAAATTCATCGTAAAAAATGAAATAAGAAATATATTAAAAAGCAAGCATTGAATATATGGAGACAGATCATGGTTTTTTAAGACGGCCTTGAACTGACGGATTGTAGGCTTCGTTACAATCTCACCAGGTAATGCGTTCATTTTGCGGGCTGTGCAAATGAAAAACTATGGTATCTTGTGTCACTATGACATAATAATATTATTGCATGAAAAAACAAAAACTGGCGATAATTGTCCCGGACCCCAAGGCGAGAGCCCTGCAGCCCCACCCTTGTGGAAGCCATGCATGGAGACCATGGTTTCATTATCCCAACTGTGGAAATTTGCGAACACTATCTGTACGACAAAAATAGTTGACACGAACGGTGTTCAACTATAATGTAAAAGGGCCCATTCTATATGCAGCTGGGTTATGGACAACGATCAGTTTAAAAAAAATTCGTCACACCGTAGCTTCTTGTCTTGCTTCTTAAAAAGTTTTGATATGCCCCCAATCCGGGAGCGGGGCTCCCTAGTATGGGATCTTTGGCGGGCCTCGCAAGCCAGACTTTTCACGGGTTCCCTTCTACAGTGAATTTAGCATGAAATACAAAGAAAATTATGTCAATTGTCGCGGGCCAAAGGGATGGGACTCTGTCAGCCCTACCCTTGTTGGGGAGGGGCATGATTATTGGGGTTGTTGTGTCGTAGAAAATAGAGTTTTATTCGTTCTGCGGGAAGTATACTGTATATCGTTTAAAACACCAGAGACTTTGACCACACGCATTCACTCATCGTATGCTTATCAACACCGTAGACCGTCAATATAAAAAATTATGTATATGCATAAAAAATTGTACGTAAATTAAAATTTATTTAAAAGTTAATTTTCCCTTCCAATCTGGTGGCGTTGAACACATAATCCGCATAGTTTTAAAGCGATTACACACTACTCTGACGTGACGTGATCTACGTCACTTCAGTGACATAGTGAATTCGGTGATGTGAGAATGTCATGCTAACGTCACAGAGTTCCCACAAATCAGAATTGCACTGACTTAATGTGTGCCCATGTGAAATCAGAGTAGTGTGTAGGTACCTTCAGACATACACTTATACTGTCACAGTCCCATCAAAATATTTAAACTTCTGAAATCGCATAAACAGAATTATTCTCATTTTAACCAGAGAGAAACACACATATTTTTTTTACACTCATTTATTACGTTTCACATTATCGCACTAAGCTTCCACTCTTGGTTTATACTAAATGGAGCCCAGACACTAAAACATAAATGCAAATATCATTCCATTCCTCCGGTTCAATGAACCAATCAAATTAGAGTTTTTTTTTGTAAGGTAAAAGTCACTCTTAATTGCATACACTTTTGTTGCGGCCGTTTTGCGTTAGGGTTCACGTAATAGGCAATTCCCTGAGGTGCTCAAGATTTTGAGCAGGGGACTATTTAAAATCGTAATTAAAATGCAGTTCAATGGGCCGTTTCGACCGACACCGGTCGCAAGAGGGGGATGACCCCTGGGGTGAGTTCATTTATTTTTTTGTATGTGGTGTGTGTAGCATTTCATATATTTCACATTACGATAATCTATTCTTTTATGTTTGTTAATCATTTGTTTTATTAATTAATTGATTTAATTTAATCTCGGCGCAAAATCGCAATTGAATATCTGTTTAAAATTTTTGTGAAATAATGTTCGATTAATGATCTTAATACATTTTGAAATGCTTAAAATTTGATTAAAAGTTGATATGCGGCACACAACGTCAATTTTTTAGTTTTTTTAATTGCGCATAGGTAATGCTTTCATTTTTAATTAAAATATGTCGCACTATTTAGCTCGCGACATCAGGAATAACTTGTGTCACGTTTCCCGGCATATTTCACTATTCGTTAGAATTTTCTTAAATTAATGTTTATGAGGTGCGGTAGAAATGAATCGAATTTTAACTGGCGTATTGAATTTAAGACCTTTCTTTTGGGATTAAAACAAAAAGTTGTCTTTTTCAACTACTCTTTTCATTGATAGGGTTAAAAATACTGGAAGCAGCATCATCGTCCCAACCCACTAAAATAAATGCGAGAGTGTCTGTTATTAGTTTATAGTGTTTCATAGGCGATGTTGTCTTCATTTCGTAATACCATTTTAAAGTCTTTCTAGGCGCTAAACGAACACAACTTGTTTCTTTCACCGTTCAAATTCCATCCGCTTTGCTCTCGAATAAGGAAGCGAGGAACAAAGTTAATTTTCTCCGGACTGCAAATACAGGTGTCAACTTAATGCGAACTTTGAACAATTCGTTCTTCGAGTCGAACCTCAAAGACGACGTAAACTCTGAGCAAGAATTCGTGCTCAAGATTGAATACATCATACATGCGTGTTACAAACAGGTATTTCAGTTTCCGCAACCCGAATTCCAGAAATTTCCGTGAAACTCGGAAAGCGGGCAGAAATTCCGTTCGAAATCTCGCTGACACAAAACAGTAAGTAGTACGTGTGTGTGTGTGTGTGTGTGTGTGTGTGTGTGTATATATATATATATATATATATATATAAAATGCATACGTACTAAGGATTGTTATTAGCCTTTCAAAGAAATAGTTTACACTCTTTGGGATGATTATTTATACGAGGATGTTTTTACAATGAACTGAAGATGCAATTCGATTCATTTCCTAGGAAGTCATTTTATTACTATGCTTTGATGGATGGTGAAGTGAAACCTCTCTCTTTCTAAAGAGACGTTTTGACACTTTTCGCAGACTTTATATTAGTTTAGGATCACACACAGCGGAGGAAGAAGCATCAACAACGACTCGAAGACGATTTGAATAATGCATGTATAAACCTTGGAGAGCGAGAGCAAATTTATTCCGTATCTCAGTAAGAACCCATCTCATATCCAAAAGCGATGACAAATCCACACGATTTATATATTATGCACATTATTATTACGTATTTCTGGAGCAGGTTCACTTGACTTCGTCAGAATTTTGTATATGCGTTAAATATTAATACTAGTGACAGTGATGAAGTGATAAATAGGTGCTCTTATACGTCACCAAACGTTCGAGCGGTTATAATAAATAATTATCTCTATCGTTATGCACTGTAATTACACTAAATTACTGCGTTAATGTAAATTGCTTGCGGTCGAATGTATAACAGACAGATGAACAACGTGGTCTTGAATTTTGAATCCGGGATCGGTTCGTTCGAGTAATTTTGTTCCTTGAATACAGCGACATAAATTATTATCGATCATTGACGACCAAACGAATGAGAAATTAGTAAAAGATATACATTGGGAGAGAATCATGAGAATAGAATCACCATTTAAATTCATTTCGGAAAAGGTGTGAGGTCGTCGGCTCTGCTTTACCCACCCCGAAGAAGACAACGCTAGGTAAATTGCCTCGTGGCGATGGACTGGGGTGAGCATTATCTAAAAATCCTCCCTTTACGTTTGTGAAGATAATATAGATTAGGGATTATACTTTATATATGATTTCGGACTACAAGGAATCGGGAATGAAAGGCGTATTTTCAGTGAATTCTCCAAAATTCTCGAAAGCATTTCCTTCATCTAATTGCAGTACAAACGTAGATAAAGCAACTTTCAATAAACAGCGAATCTATAGTGAGGGTAGAGAAGTCGGTACCAAGGCTAACTCTAGTCGAGGATTCGAGACCGTTCTATGTACTAATACAAAAATAGACTTAAAAATTATGTCAGTTCCATGAAAATTCCACGACTAGTGCATTTCTTGGTCAGAACACTTTGTTTACACCGATCACCACGGTACTGATAAACATGATCACTTTAGCTAGGTTCCGGTTGCTAGATTTGTGTATGTGTTTTTGATGTGTGTGTGTTTGATGTTTTCTGTAAATATACATCGTATAACTATAACATCAAATAATAAAAACTATAGGTGAAAATTTATTGTTCGATTTCCAGAAATTTACTCAAACAAGTTTTACAAAATCTTTATTAACAACTATTGTATTACTATAATGCAAGTAGACTCTCGACTATCCAGCTTAGTTAAAAAACAGTAATGTTTTAAAACAGTAGTTCATATAAACAGTTTTAATAATAACTTATAATAATGTTTATATAAACTGTTTTAATAATAAGTTTATATAAACAGTTTTAATACAATTTTAAAACAGTAATTAAAAACAGTAAATATATGATAATATCTAATACTGTAAGTTAAAATGCATAAATTGAATGAAATATAACTTGTATTACAGTGTTCTTCGATCTCGTAGAAAGTTGGGTGATTGACGGACTGATTTGCTTTTGTATATTTCAGCTGACCCGATGTGTATAGGTTTTCTTTTTTTTTTTTGATTGTCGGACTCATGTGATATGTGAATGTATATCTACAGTGTGATAATCGCAATGTAAAATATAATACTTAAGTGAAGTAATTATTACAAATCTCCGGGACACTAAATTGCTGCTCGCGAGTTGTTAATGGTTGCTCCCTGGGGTAAGATGTAAAGTTGATTTTTTTTGTGGAGAAAATAAATCCTCCCTTCGGGGAACCCCGTATGGCGAACTATGTTTGCCGGGTCGGAGGTTAGTATCTCTTAAAAACAGTAATCTATATAATTAATATATAATAAAATGTCCTGAGTGACTGATTCATCATTGCCTAGCCGAAACCATTGAAGCTATAAATATCAAATTTGGTCAGTAGTTTTATTTCATGGCGTCAAGAATCACTAAGAAGAGGTTTTTTTTTTCGAAATTTGACCCTAAAGGGGTCAAAAAAGGGTTCAAAGGTAACAGAGAAATCATGCCGAGCCGAAACCGCTGAAATTTGGTGAGAAGTTTACTTCATACCGTAAAGACTAAGTAAGAAAGAGTTTCTCGAAATTTGACCCGTAAGGGGGGTTCAAAGGTGGTATAAAGAAATCAACCCCAGCCGAAACCGCTGAAGCTGTATTCATAAAATTTGGTCAGAAGTTTTATTTCATGATGTTAAGATCAACTAAGAAGGGTTTTCAGAACCCGACCCTAAGGGGGTCATAACAGGGGATCAAATGTTACGTAGAGAAATCACGCCGAACCGAAACCAAAGAAGAACCGATGTAATTTATTGGAAGTTTTACTTCACGACGTAGAAACTAACTAAGATGGGGTTTTTCGAAATTCAAACCCGTAAGTGGCCATGAGGTGGTTCAAAGTAACAGAGATAAATTACGCCGAACCGAAACCGCTTAATTTCATGAAGTTTGGTCAGATGTTTTATTTCGTGAATTAAAGATCAACTTAGAAGGGGTTTTAGACATTTGTCACCTTAATTAACCTAATCGATACTCATTTAATTAGAATTCGAAAGGGGTTTGTTGCTAACGACCTTCAGATAGACACATCAAAAACTGAGTTTATAAATTTCTCTTCCCAAACTGACATTCACTTTTACTCTAATTTAATTTTCCATAATCGCAATTTTACTATTAGTTCTGATTGTTATTGTTCATGTCTCGAACAAATTACTACAATGAAATACCTTGGCATATGTATTGATCACAATCTTAAATGGAAGAGTCATGCCAAATACTTGCAAAAAAGACTACGGCCAGCAATTTATAAATTTTACTGTCTCAAACCTTACTTGAATCAGTCGTTTTTACTAACGCATTATTACTCCTTGTTTCACTCACTCCTACTATGGTCTAACTGTCTGGGGTTCTGACTACCTTTCAACCTTTTACCCTATAATCAGCCTCCATTAAGGGAATAATTAGAATCATCACAAATAATTTTACTACACCATTAATACAACTTCATCAACATCTTGGAATACTTACATTACATCAATTATATTTCTATAAATCTATTCTCCTCTTATTCAAAGGTCAATTCTTTTTGCCTTTAAATACATCTCGATCTTCAAATAGACTATAATATGTATTCACTTCTGTTACCCCATAAAACACTGTTGAAGAAACATTTTACTTACCTTATCCCAAAATTCTACAGTACATTACCACCAGAAATCACTCACAATGCTAATTTATCATTCTTTAAACAATGTGTCGAGCAATACATGTTCTCACTTGATGGTATAAAAAATTTGTTTTAATGTATTTCTGTTGCTCATATAATTCTTAAATAATGTAACAGTTTAACTTAAATACAATCTGCATCTAGTTGTTTTTGCTTTGATTCCAACATCCAAAAAATGTATATTTTCAGATGCAGCATGTAGAACTGTTTTTAAATTACACTCCTCTGTTGCCATGAATTTTTATTTTTATTTGAATATTTTTAATTTTTTAGTTGAATATTCTGTTTTACATACTAATTTTTACTAACATTTATCAGAATTGGACATTTTTTGATTGGTAAATTTTTCTCATATCTTTTTTTTGTACTTTTATATGATAACAATAAATTTGATTTGATTTGAAAAGGAGGCCATGAGGGGGTTAGGTTCAAATGTTATATAGAGAAAACACGCCGAGCCGAAACCACTAAAGCTATTATTTTTTATTTATTTTATTTAATATACAAACATGTGCAGGCCAGTAGGCTCTAACTTCATTGGTGCACTATTCAAGCAATCAATAAATTTGGAAAGAAACAGCAGGGAATATCAGTAAAAAGCAATAACATATTTACACACACGAACATATGCAAAGGGAAAAATTCATGAAAGATGACATTAATAAATAAGTTAAAAAAAAATCCCCGAGAGAGAGAGAGAGAGCACAAAACAAACAATAAAATATACATGTATACACAAATAAAATTCAATATATGAACAAATAAAATTCAATATAAATTAAAAATATATACAATGCTATGTATTTTTTATATACAGTAAAATTTTGATTAACCGTCACTTTCTGTTATCCGTCATCGTGTAAAAAAAACACAGAAAAAACTGCCCCAGGTTTTAAGGTCCAAAAAGATCGGATCACTGCTATGGCCTGTGCAAAAGTCACCGGCAATCATAGATTACCCTTGCGCTTGTAATCGGTAAATCCCAAAAAATCACAAGCGTTCAAAAATTTAAATATGAAAGCATTGCCTGTGAACTATTATGCCCAAAAAAGTGCTTGGATGGACCAAACAATTTTTTCAGAATTATTCCACAACGTTTTCGTGCCTCAAGTTAGAGCTCATATGGCCGAAAAGCAGTTGCCGTAGGAAGCACTGCTGTTAATGGACAATAACTCCGACACAACCCTCTTGTAAACTCAAAAGTGATGATGGCAAAATAACATGTCTCTCTCAGCGAATGCAACTCCACTTGTCCAGCCTATGAATCGGGGCATAATTGAAATTACGAAGCGAAATTACAGAAAAGCTTTTATCGAAGGCTTGCTTTCATCTGATGATGCCACGACTGTCAAAGAATTTTGGAAGAGATACGACATAAAGAACGCATTTTCAATGTCGCCACTGCCT
Organism: Pholcus phalangioides; assembly: GCF_987345545.1. Taxonomy (NCBI): domain Eukaryota; kingdom Metazoa; phylum Arthropoda; class Arachnida; order Araneae; family Pholcidae; genus Pholcus; species Pholcus phalangioides. The sequence continues at coordinate 117,376,989 of NW_028301608.1, read as the reverse complement.
GGGCTGGCCTTATATTGAAGTTCATAATGATCGTTATGTGTAAAATTAAGTAAAATATGTATGTATTATTCATTTTTAAAGAATTTTATTTTCATTTTCCTATCATGCCCGTATTAGAATCACGTTATTGTGCATATGTAGGTATTACGAGATTTTTGTCATCCCTATTCGCGTTATTTGTCACAACCCTGGTCCGGACGGTGACGGTTAATCGAAGTTTAACTGTATACTATATCCATGAAAGTTGGTCAGAAATTTCATTTCATGAGGTAAAGACTAACTGAGAGGATTTTTTTCTAACAGCTACCCATAAGGGGTTTCAAAGTAAATACAAATACAAATACAACGCCACAACAGGCAAAATGCCCAACGAGGTGGCTGAGAAAAAGATGCCCCTAAAAATATGGATGTCATATATTTCAAAAATACAGCAACCCAATTAAAAATGCAATTAACAAAAATTATAAACAATATATACACATGATAAAATATTATACAATGCCCATAAAGAATACTTATGGTTGTCTTATTCTAAGTATGGATAGCTTCTCGATTTACCCAAACATGTTTATCGTATTTCTTTTTAAACGTGCCAATTGTGTTACAATTTACTACCTCCGGGGGTAAGCTATTCCCTGCGACACCATAACCTTGCATTGTCCCTCACCAATCGATACTGGTGTCCCCTTGTAAAAGCAGTCGATTGACGGTGTACTAATAATTCATGGTCCATCCCATTGAAAATTTTAAACACTTTGATCATATCTGCTCGACACCTGCGTTCATCCAATGTAAACATATTCAAAAAATGAAGTCTCTCTTCATAACTCGTCTCGTGTGCCAATAAGGGCAAGAGTAGCTCTTCTCTGCACCCCTTCAACCAAGTCTATGTCCCTCTGTAGGTATGGTCTCCAAAACCCTACAGCATACTCCAGTCCAGGACGAACTAAGCCTCGAAAAAGCGGAAGAATGACTTTAGGAGAACGCGAAGAGACCTTTTTGAAAATGAGACCAAGCATTCTATTCGCTTTTTTGACCACCGCTGAACAATGTTCAGAAAACCTAAGCCGCTCGTCAATGAGAATTCCCAAATCGGTGACCCTAGTTGCATCCGGGATAGTGACACCATTCAACTCGTAAGAGAACCGTGGGTTGTTCGAACCAAGATGAGCGACCATGCACTTATCAACGCTAAACGTCATGCTCCATTCATTTGTCCATGCTGCAATCCTGTTTAAGTTGGTCTGGAGTAACTCCCTATCGCTTTCATTCCCGATTACCCCCATTAGCTTCACATCATCTGCGAATTTGTTAGTAATCCCCTTGATACCCTGATCGAGTTTAAAAAGTGAAAAAAGTATGGGGCCAAGGACATTTCCTTGAGGAACTCCACTTGTGACGTCTGTCCAACCAGAGAATTCCCCGTTCACCATAACTCGTTGCGACCTATCTCTTAACCACGATTCTATCCAGTTCAGCAAGTTGCCCCTAATTCCAATCTCGTGTAAACGCTTCAAGAGTTTACCATGTTGGACCCGATCGAATGCCTTCTGGAAATCAAGGTAAACAACATCTACATTTTTGCTCTTATCCAAAGCGTTAGTCACTTGATCATAGAAGCAAAGGAGGTTAGTTACACATGACTTCCCCTTCCTGAACCCATGCTGATTATCCGACAATACATTATTCTCGTCTATCCACTTCACAAACTGCCTTTTGATGATAATTTCCAAAATTTTCGAGAGGGAGCTCGTCAAACTCACTGGACGGTAATTGGATACAGCTTCTCTACTACCCTTCTTAAATATCGGAACAACATTAGCAAGTTTCCAATCCCTGGGGACGATACCCTCAGCTACACTACTCCTGAATATCTGTGCGACTGGACCCAACAATTCATTAGCACATTCCCCGAGGACCCTTGGATAGATATCATCTGGTCCTGGTGCTTTGTTTGTACATGAATTTCTTAGAAGATTTAGGACCTCCACGTCTTCTTGAATATCGTTGAGGGTTTTATTACCCCATGCATTACCCGTATATCGAATATCATTATCTTTATTAAAAACCGACGCGAAAAAGTCATTGAAAGCATTACACATGCCTACATTGCTCTCTAACCTAGAGCCTCCTATCGAGAGGGGGCCAACCGTCCCCTTAGTCAATAGAGAAATCACGCCGAGAAGAAACCGATGAAGCTAAGATTCATGAAATTCATCAGAAGGTATTTCCTGACGTAAAGACTCACTAAGAAGGGTTTTTTTGAAATGCGACGATATTTTCGAAATTCAATAAAGGGTTGGTCATATGCAGAAATCACGCCGAGAGCCGAAACCGCTGAAGCTGTAAATATGAAATTTGGTCAGATTTTTTTTAAACAACTTATTAAATCGCTGAAGCCATAAATATCGAATATAGTCAGTATTGTATTTAAAAATACGTGTGTGTGTATATATATATATATATATATATATATTCTGAAAATTCATCCCCCCAAGTGCGTCAGAAATGTTGTACAGGGGGGGGGGGGGCGGAATCGTCGAGTAATTTTTAGATTACCAAATCCACGCGAGCGAAGCCGCGGGTAACAGCTAGTGCATTTTAATGAATTACAATATCACCTTTTCGCATTATGTGCAACTATTTATCAATGAACAGTAATATAAAATTAACGCTTAGACTTACGATAGGGTCCATTGGACCCACCTCAAGTATACAATCTCGATTTGTGAGTAAACTGTGCGTTTTCGGGAGCCACGCTTCACTGAATTTCTTTTTTTTTCGTTCTTTTTTGATGGACATACCCATTCTGTTTTAAATTTTTTCAATACAGTCTAAGTTGTTGGAACTTGTAGCTTTCAATACCAATGGGACCCATTTGACCACTATGGGGATATTATGAAAAAACAATGATAGGTGAAGTATTTCATCACAGATAGCACAGTTTTTCGTGTCCTTGTCCTTCAAAGCCTAACAAGCAATCTTTTTGGATTCCTGTTCCGAAAGAATCAATGGTAATTGGTCTGAAAAATAAAACGGTCACTCTCCTCAGCACAATGCAGTCATCCCGAGTTGGTAATTCAACACCAGGAAGAAATGTTACTTAAAATCCTGCATTGCAACAAAACGAAATCTGGTGTAGATACCATGGATCAAACGATACTGGTGTCCCCTCGTAAAAGCAGCCGATTGACGTTGTACTAATAATTCATAGTCCATCCTATTGAAAATTTTGAACACTTCGATTATATGACCTCGACACCTGCATTTATCCAATGTAAACATTTTCAAAAAAATGAAGTCTCTCTTCATAACTCAAGTCCCGTGTGCCAATAAGGACACGCGTAGCTCTTCTCTGCACCCCTTCAACCAAGTCCATGTACCTCCGTAGGTATGGTCTCCAAAACCTTACAGCATACTCCAGTCGGGACGAACGAAGCCTCGGAAAAGCGGAAGAATGACTTTCGGAGAACGCGAAGAGACCCCCTTTTAAAAATAAGACCAAGCATTCTATTCGATTTTTGACCATCGCTGAACATTTTTCAGAAACCTAGGCTAAACCATCAATGAGAATTCCCAAATCGGGTCACCCTAGTTGCATCAGGAATAGTGATTTAACTCGTAAGAGAAACGTGGGTTGTTCGAACATCATTTCTCAAAACATCAAAGTTAGTTCTCCGAAAACAAGGAACCAGTTTGGTACGAAGGAAATGAGCTACACATACATTCAGAACGCACGTTCCAGCATGTACCAACTCCTCAGAAATTCTTTAGAGCAGGGGCCTTCAATCTATCAGACACGGTGGGCCAAATTGACACTTTTTACGAAGCCAGAAATAATTCCGAAATAATTTTTCTAATTAACTATCGATTTCGATTAGTTCTTAAATTTTTTTTCACTAATTCTGAAATTATTTGTTTCAAAAATTATTCCTTTCAGTAATTCTGAATTTTTATTTATTCTATGGAATTATTTCTTTTATTTATTCTATAGAGTTATTTCTTTCATTTATTCCAGAATTATATTGTTTTTCATCAATCCGATATTGCCTTTTTCATTAATTCTGGAATTAATTGTTTTTCAATGTTTTCATTCATTTCCTAAAAATGATCTGCGAGGTCACGGCAAAAAATTCCGAGGGCCAAATGTGGCCCACGGGCCATGCGTTGAAAACCCCAGCTTTAACACGTTCACGCTGGCGCCGATTTTCATGTTTTCACTTCATTGCCACAGAGAGCAACAGACCTACAAACCGTACTTTCAGTCATTATACTTCACTCACTTCACTTCTGAAATATAGATGGCAGCACTGAAAAATCATACACAACACTAGATACACACTAAGACTGTTAGGTACACACACTTACACTTCCGGCACAACTCACTAGGTAGTAAATTGTCCATGGCGATAGATCTGAGTTGTGCTCGGTTTGAAAGAAAGAAAGAAAGCTTCATTTCATCTGGCGGTGCAGTATTATTGCATATTCAGTCATTGTATGTGAAACTGTTCGTCCAGTAACATAGTGCATGTTAAGTTTCTAATATTGAATTGTTATGTTTTTACTACTGAATTTTTGTTTTACAAGTTATGTTTATAAACGTTAGGATAAAATAAATCCTACTTTTTTTAAATTAAAATACGTTTAAATTTCCATTATTTACATTTTCAACTGTATGGAAATTTTTTCTAGTTACTAAACGAACTACATTTTTGATGGTACGCAGCGTCTGGTCGAATATTCAAGTGTGGCCCACCGGTGTGAACGTGTTAAAGGAATGTTTTTATGTGTGTGTGTGTACATCGCAGCCGGTCATTAAAAGAAAAAACGAATAATTGTCAATAAATGAAAAAAGATGAAGAGAGCGAATGAACTAATTCATAGAAATTGGTTCCAAAAAAAAGTGCTCCATGAGTCAAAAAGGTTTGAAACCACTGCATTTAGGAAGTAAATATGGGTATGCAGAGTTTAATGCATGCACACCGGTTGGTTAGAAATTCTTTAAGAGGAATGTTTACGAGCTACACGTGCAGTTTAATAACAGTGTAGCAAAATGAAAGTAACCTACGAGCGATTACAGTGTTCTATTGAAGAATTCTTCCCGAAACAATTTAGCCTCTTGTTTCTCGCGAGAGAAAAATCAACCTCAGCACGAGTCCAGAAAATTAGTTTTTTGGTTTATTTCTCTCAACATATTACTCCTTCACCAACATCTGCTACTACTCTCGTTTACTCTCTGTTTTTAGATCAAAGAGGACCCTCTTCCAAATGAGAATTTAAAGCAAGATTCAGTAACACACACACACACACAGACTCGGATCTATGGCGATGATGAATGAATGGTCGACATCTAACGCCACACATTTCTTGCGATAAAAGTGCGTACAAAGAGATTGCAGTTCAATGTAATACTATTCTAGCACCAATTTCGCAAAGCTTTAAAGAAGAAATTTTAAAACAAATATCTTTTTTTTAATGTGGATACGCCTTTTAAATCATGTGACGATACTGGGAGCAATCACAAAATAATGCATGACTAAATTGTTTAAACACTTATATCTCAAAAAGTATTCAGAATATATCACTGTTTTTTATGTCTGCGGGTAGATCTCGTTAATACAAATCTAATGATATAACTCTGATTTTAATGCCTCTTTCCGTCTGACCACCAAGCTCGCAGCCCGCTTTCGCAAGGCAACGAAATCCTTTTAAGCTATATCTCAAAAGGTTCACAACGCAGAAAGAAGCCAATGGTGTCGTCCGATAGGCATTTTTGAAAAAATCAAACGATCTGCTACTTCGGTTTTAATACTTCTTTCGGTCTAGGCACCAGGCCCGCGGTCCGCTTTCGTAACGGAATTGTTTTACGCTATATCTCTTAAGGTTCACAACGCAGAAAGAAGCCAATGGTGTCGTCTGATAGACATTTTTGAGACAAATCCAATGACACCACTCCAGTTTTAAAATGTCATCCTTTCTGGACACCAAGCTCTCAACCCACTTTCGTAACGAAATTGTTTTACGCTATATCTCGAAAGATTCGCAACTCAAATCAATGGTATATCATCTGTTAGCGATTCTAAAGACAAGTACCAGTACCTATCACATGATTCAATCCACAAAAAACGTATTCACGTCAAAATTTGCGGCCGAGTATATGACACAGCTTACACGAATTTTTTTTCATGCAAACATAGACGTTGACGACGAACGGAGATTCGCCTAAAGAAAGTATTACGCCATGTCTCAAGAATTTTTCTTTTTGTCATTTTTTCTATCGATAAAAGAGAATCCTTTCTTTTTTTTGCTGAGATTTTCCTCATAATCTTTTTGCCGTTTTTGACTAGAGCTGTAAAGCAAGATTTTCGTGTCATGATGATGGATGTCTTGCGAGATAAATTCTCCGACGCGAAATAAGACAAGAAACAGTTTATTGGTGGATCTCGATTCTTATACTCTCGGTCTGTCTCATATCAGCCAGAACGAAATTCGGTTCCTGGGTTCCTTCATTTTTCGTTCTGATAATGGCATCATCATTCCTTAACTGTTATTTCTTCAATCTTAGTCAAAGTTCCTTGACGCGTTACAACTCATTGTTTCAGCGTAGGCGTGAAATTGTATTAGGCCTAGGGGTCTGGTTCCCCCAATATTTCCCACCATCTTCATAACACCTATAAAAATATACAAGATATACAGAAGACTGGATGTTGTGAAGATATTCATTATTTGAGATGTTAATTTTTTAAGGAAGGAAAAAACTCATCTCTGCCTCTACCGGGAGTCGAACCCGGGTCCCTCGATTGCCGGACGAGTGCTCTGACCACTAAGCTACAGAGGAGATAGAGATTTTCCTTCACTAGAGCGTATATATGCCGAACGGAACCGTGCAATGGACGGTGCAACCGATCAGCTAATAGCTCATGGACGACGAGCCACCAGATGGTTATATATATGACATGAATGTCGCTCTCCACTTGTTAATACAAGATATACAAAACACTGGATGTTGTGAAGATATTTATTATTTGAGATGTTAATTTTTTAAGGAAGGAAAAAACTCATCTCTGCCTCTACCTCAGAGCACTCGTCCGGCAATCGAGGGGCCCGGGTTCGACTCCCGGTAGAGGCAGAGATGAGTTTTTTCCTTCCTTAAAAAATTAACATCTCAAATAATAAATATCTTCACAACATCCAGTCTTCTCTATATCTTGTATTAACAAGTGGAGAGTGACATTCATGTCATATATAAAAATATTGTTTTATGTACCGTCCCATCTAATATTTTTTTAGCCCTCTCAATGTTTCCATTAACTATACGCCTATGAATTGCTCTATGGTGATATGACAAGAGTTGGTGTGGTATAAAGGAAGAAAAAGCATATTATATTCAGTTTGTTAGGTTTTGGGGACCATACTTACAGACAGACATAGACTTGGTTGAAGGGTTGCAAAGAAGAGCTACGCGCGCTCTCGTTGGCACACAAGGCTTGAGCTATGAAGGCTTAATTTCTTGATTGGAAGGTACTATCTACTCATGCTTATCAGGAATCCGATCCGTATCCGTCACAGAGTAATAATACTATAGAGTGCGCGCGAGGGGTTACAATGTGAAGCAAAGATCCGGAGTCACGTGACTCCAGTCGAAAGGCTGGTCAGGGAATCTCGCTGGCAATGCTTTCCTTATGGCTACTCGTATGACGATCTACACGCGCTGTCTTATTTTTGATTAGAATGGCCAACACTTGAGCAGCTTTCGGATGTTCTGAGCGGTTTAGGAAAGGGGGACCAGTATCCTTTCACAAGGGAATACTTTTTTGCTTATTCCCCTTCTTATAAATTAAAAATTGGAATATTAAATTGACGATGCAATGGATTTCTGACGTAATCTCAGTTTTTAACGACTCCATTTTGGATTTAATTCAATTAAAGTTCCAAGTTTTGGTAAAATTCAAATGTCATGAATCATTATTAAATGTTTTAATAGAATTTTTGGCAATAAATGATTGAAATTGTGAGTTTTATGAAGTTTTAACTGAAATATACGTCTCCGCAAGATTTGGCGAGATTTGGCGAGCTAGTGAGTTCATTCGACTTTTGCTCAACTTGGAAGAAAATATGCTTTTCAGGAGGAGAAATTTATGAAAAATATTCTATTTAAATAGAATGTGAGGAAAACTCCCCCCCCCCCACTCTAGACAATTGCAGTTTTGCATAAAAGTGCATAACAACCTCTAAAAATATTAGTATTTTTACCCCTCTTCACACCTGAGATAAAACTATTACAGAAAAGAAATTTTTTTATTCATTAATTTATGTTTGTTGTATGTGAAATTGCCGCTTCAAACAAGAAAATTAATTATTCAATTGATTTTTTGAGTCAATATCTATACTAAGACCTGAAGTCATATATTGTGTACCTCAGATGTTATCTTGAAAAAGAATCATTCTAAAAACGATTTAATACCTTAAATTAAGATTAACATATGCATACTTTTGGAGCGAAGAGATTACATATGTCATATATATATATATATATGTGACGTGTGTAAATATTATATTATATATATGAAATATTATATCCTAAAATATTATATATATATATATATGAAATATTATATCCTAAAATATTATATATATATATATATATATATATATATATATACACACACACTTTAAATTATTACATATATATTCTACATGGAATTTTAATTCTTATAATTTAGAGAAATTGATGATGAGATTCTGTAATTTTCTTGAGTAAAATCTATTTTAATCCTGAAATATTATGTAAGTGTTTACAGTTTTGTGTGATGAGGTTATAAAAGGTTTTTCAGGAATGTTAGAAATGAAACTTTTTCTTATTGTTTGAATATTATTTCATGACTGAATATGGTATGAGTGTGAATGTGTTACATTACATAACATAATATGATGCATTATAATTAATTATGAGTATATAGAGTAATTGTAATGTTCTGGAAAGATATATTTTTGTTTTAATAACCCCTCGTATAAATAAATTTTCGAAATTAAAAGCGACAAAGTGAATGAAGAGAATATTTAAAAATATAAATGAATTAGGCTTTACAACATATGCATTGTTCCGTTTTCCAATATTTGTTTATTTTATAGAATTTATTTTTTCAAATCTGATACTCCCTAAATATTTCACATAAAAATGAGTGAAATTCATTGAAAAAATGAAGGAAAGTTTTCATCAACTTGATCGAATTGAGTCAAATTTCGTTACAGCAACATCCTAGCTTCTGCGAAAACGCGCCAAATGTAATAGCGCAGAACCTGTTCTTTCCCCGACAATACTGCTCATCTTTTCTTCACGTTCGACAAGTTTTATGAATAGCGTGCGCGGTCTATTTATATCTTAAGTCTATGGTATCCGTGCCGATGATGACAATATAAGGATAAAAGGGAAATTTTGGTACTATCGACATCCTCCCTCCGAAAACAAGCATAGTTTTTCTCCGAGTATTCGGAGCAGAATACGCAAACAGGGGAGACCCACTCCTTCAGCATCGGATGATAGCATTTTTTGCTCGCGATGGCGCCGGTTTAGTGAAAAATTTATCTCTGACTTTTTAAAATTTATTACGATAATAAATAGTGTTTTTCCTTGAATGAAAACGATGCATTTTCGTCGGCGTTTACTATTGATTGGACTCAATACGAAATCTTCTCACTACCAAATGTAGTATACAGTGAAACCTCGCTACAACGTTAATCGATGTAACGATAAATTCCTCTATAACTTTTTTTTAAAGTCTTGTTTGAAAATGTTTATACTCCATCAGCTCCTTCTCGATATAAAGACAATTCCTCTACAACGATATTTTTTTCTTGGTCCGCAGAGTATCGTTACATCGAGATTTCAATGTACGAGGTGTATTTTTTAAGTAAGTACCGTTTTGAAATTCTGCCGCTGTGCAGAGCTGCGGTCGGCATTCCGCACACGCACGCTGTGTACCTACATCTGTTGACAAACCACAGACGCCATTACGGAAACATTCGACCATGTTTGTTTGTTTGTATTTAAAATGCCTCCGCAGATTAAGAATGCCGCCGACTGAAATACGCGCTGTGATTCGTTTTATTAGTGCTAAAGGCGTGAAAGCAGCTGAAATTCATCGTGAAGTGTATGGCAACATTATGAGCGATGGAATGGTACGGAAATGGGTTAGAGCTTTTAAAGATAGTCGCACAAATGTTCAGTATGAGGAACGAAGTTGGTGACCTTCGGTCATTACTGAAGATTTGGTGCAGAAAATTGACGAAAAATTGAGGGAGAACAGACGCTTAACGATTTCGTCATTATGTAATGAGTTTCCTTAAATTTCCAGAAGTGTGTTCTCTATAAAATTGTGACCGAACGCTTAAATTATCGAAAGTTGTGTAATCAAAAACTAAAGGCGCGGCATGTTGGGTAAGGGGATCGTTTTGCTTCATGACAATGCCCGCCAACACTTGGCTAATCGAACCAAAGATCACATCGCCTCATTTCGTTGGGATAATAATCCGTACAGTCCCGATCTAGCACCCAGTGACTACCACATGTTCCTGCATTTGAAGAAGCATCTAGGTGGTCAGCGCCATGACGACTATGATGAGGTCAAAACGGCCGCGTTGCATTGGTTGTCAAATCAGGGGACAGACTTCTATGAGGATGGGATTTAAAAGCTGGTTGTGTACGATACGATAAATGCCTTAATATTGGTGGAAATTATGTTGAAAGTAGATTAAGGTACAGGCTTTCATGTAAAAAAAATTGTTAAGGAAAGTCAACTTGTTTTCTTTTTATTTCAAAACGGTACTTACTTAAAAAACACGCTACGTATATTACTCGATGATATAATTTTATTATTCTAAAATTAACTTATCAAATTAATTAAAAATTTTATTATCCTATATTAAAAATTATATTACATATATAAATCACACCCGAGTCCATCAAAATACTCAGAGTCAATAGGAGAAAACAATACGTTTTTTATTACGATGTGATTTCGGCACTTCCTTACGAACTGAAATACGGCTTGAAGAACTTCGATAAATTAATTATAATGCTGAAATATATACTCGTGAATAATATACATGTTGATATATATGGATTTAGTAATAAAAACAAATCTTCATGTACTCCTTCTGTTTTACATCTTCCCCATTAAAAAAACGGGTTAACACTTCAAATTTTTAACGTTAAAGAATGTGCAAAAAATCTGAAAAATGATCTGCATGCCAATTATTCTGATTCTCTGAAAAAATGTATATTGTACACTATGATTCATAGTGGTTTACCTCTATATTGTCCCTGATGAGATTCCTTTTCAGAAAAAAAATGTTGAAAATGTTGATAATGAGTGATCTGGGGGAGGGTGGGGGGAGCCTTTGGATTTGTTTTCGGTTTCGGTATAGTGTTGTAGATGTTTGGTTGTGATCCAGTTAGTGTAAATATGAAACTGTACATACATTTAGTCGAATTTACCCACATTTTCGCTTTTAATTATATTTAATCACAATTATATATTCTTGTAATTCACGTTCACCCCAGGGAATTATTCTTCTATCCACGGGCTGGGCTTGTGTGATTATGCTTATTTTCTTAAAAACAGACAAAATGATGAGCCCCTTAGGGTATTAGGTGAACCTACGTATTCACCCACTTAATGTATATAAACCGTTACTGGCAAAACGCACTACTGCTATATGAATCGGCGAGTAATGATTAAGGAGGTTTCATGGGTTATAGCTACCAATTGAAACCTTGGAATCACCAATTGTGGTTTTCATGTTCAAAATTATATTAAATGAATAAGTTTTATATTAGCTATTGATAATTATGCCAAAAATCAAAGATGAGCGCGGTGACATTGTTACAGCTTCTATTTGCCACAAAAGAGAAGAAACTAAATGTTCCACTGGGAAAAAGTATTGGTTCATCGGACGTTCTTATCAGCCCTCACAGAAGCGAACCCTCACAAGTCATCCACGTCCAGAGGACGAAGTTCGGGTAGGAACTGCGTTTCGAAATGGGCTCCTCAAGAGAATAGACGAGTGAGACGAAGGAAGCGAAACTGTGTTTTCTCTTCGAGATTCGGATGTCAGTGTAGGCGTACTCGATGAGTTTTCCGATGCTGAGGATCAAGTCCACGGGACCCCCCTCCCCCGGCCAATAAAATGAAAAATCAAGGACAAACACCTCTTTGCAAAATAATATTCTGTATATAGCAATGTAAAAACAGTAAGAGTATCCATAATTTTTGGCTTGTTATGCGGTGATTGAGGCTTTTTATCAGAAGACGTTCCGTCTACTACTGCGGTGGGCATAATCGGTGTAGGTGACAGCAAGCAAGGAGACCAAACGATCTCCTCGCAAGACCCTGATCTACTGGCGCTACGGCTGAAGACGCCGGCAAATCTGTATAGTCCTTGTAATGTAGAACAAGTGACTCATCGCCACTGACGATGAGTCGCATGGATTTCGTGTGCTGATAATAGCCTCGAACACGGCCTAACAGCCAGAAAAGTATGAACGAGAAGAAAAACGAAAATTGCGAACGGAAAGAACTCTTATAAACTCCTTCCGTGAAAGGCTACCTACTTCATTCGGTGAGTTGTTTTCTGATCTAAGCTCACAGAACCCCCGAAGTCTCTCCAAGGGCCCCTAGTTAAGAACATCTACTTTTAGCTAAATAAATGACCGTTTTACTTTTGAAAAAAAAGAATTATAAATAACGCGGGGGGGGGGGGGAAGAGAAATCAGAGGGGATTTCCCGGGTCGCAAAAGGATGCAAAGAAAAATATTTTTCTTCTGTTATGTGAAACAACCAAACTATGCAATAGAACTATGAAGTTTCACAGGGTGGGAGGGGGATGTACCCCTCCTGACAAAGGTTCTACACGAGGGGCATCAGCATTCCAGGGATGCTTTGGTGGGGCGTGGCCTAAAAAAGGTTGGGAATCACTGGTTTAGAACAAAAAGTATGTGGTTTGACTATGACAATTATTTTTCCCATGCATTTCTAATGCAGAACCAGCTTGCTACAAACTCCCCTCATGGTGCAGGGTGAGTTTGTGACAACTTTTGATGCTGGTTGTTCAGAAATGGTTGAAGCAACTAGCTATATATATGGTTACGAAGGGTTGAATTTGAAAAGGCTTGTTAACGCATGTAAGGTACGCATGCGAATGTTCGAATAGAAGAGATAGATTCTATGGACTCGGACAGAGGGATTCGAAGAGAGAAGATTCGTGTTTGGAAGGTTGCGGTATAGTTTTAGTAGGACTTCTACTTGCTGTAAACGAAAGTGTTTCTTTGTTCTCAAATCCTCCTTCTTATGGTTTTCACGCATCGTAAGTCCACGGCGAAGAACCCGAGAGATCCGAGTGACAGAACAATATATAAATTAAAAAAAGGGATACTTCCTTAAAACAAAACACGCTGTACTTATATAAAGGGTGTTCAACTTTTCGGGGATTGCGGGCCACTCACTTCATTGGTCTTGAAACGTGTCGCGAGCCACTTGAATTATCTAAAAATGTGCCTAGAGTCACTCAGATGATCTGAAAATGTGCCGCGGGACACCTGTGTGATCTGGAAATGCGCCGCTAGTCACTTGAGTTATCTGGAAATGTGCCAGCCAGCCACTTAAGCAATCTGCAAACGTACCACGTGCCCCTTAAGTGAACTGGAGATGTACCGCAGGCCGCTCAAGTGATTTGGAAATGTGCGTGAGGTCGTTCAAGTGATCTGGATATGCACCGTTGGCAGCTTGAATGATTTGGAAATGCGGCCACTGAAGTGATTTTAAAATCTTTCATGGGTCACTTCAATGGTTTGTTATTTACTGCAGGCCATATCATATGACTCCGAGGACCACATTTCGCTCTCGGGCCATGCGGTGAGCATGTATGCTGTATATGGTGAGAAGCATAGCAAGCGATCACACGTGCGATTTGTACTAGATCAATGTTTCTTAACATTTTTTTCCCCGTGGCCTCCTTTGAACTATATATTTTTTTCGTGGCTCCCCTGTCTTACCCAGAGTTTACGACCCTCATCTAGAAGCAAGGTCCTTTATACGTATTGAATTGATTTTTTCAGTGAATTTATACTGAACGAAAATTTTGCAAATAAGATTGGCCTCCAGACCACTGGCCTAAATTTATTGAGCTCCCCGCTAGTCAGAGTTCTATTCAGGGCCGTCCCAACATCATGGGTGCCTTAGGCAAAGTGATGCTATGATAGTCAAATACTTGGCTGGAAATAAGAAGCCTACATATTTTTCATTTATTTTCAAAATTTACTATACAAAATATCATAAAGCGGGGTCACTTATGGACATGAGACACCCGGGCATGACCCCTCACAAGAGTGGGACTGACAGAGCTGCAGCCCTGGGCCTGATATGGTTTCCATCATTTTTGTTTTTCACACTACAAATTTAATATATAAGAGGGGTCTGTGAAAAATTGTAGCCGGGGCATGCGAAAAACCCCATCCTAGGGAGCCTGCTGCAAAATGTAGACGGTGAGGCCCGGGTGGGTCCATGCTCTAAGACGAACCTGGTTTTATGGGTGGTTTCATTGGATTCTGTAAGTGTATAGTCACTAAAACATAAAAGCTTTATTTCTCCACACCTTAATTTTTCTTCTCAGAAAGGCTTTTATTGTAATCGACGTATTTTGAATATTTATACAGGGTGTTACAATATGGCTGATCAAAAACTTAGGTTGTTTTAAAATATCTTGGGTTTTTTTAATGGAACTAAAGATGCTCAAAATTTTTTGAAAAATGTATGAAGTTTATGGAGATAATCGCCAAGCTTACTTGAGTCAAAACTTCAACGGTGTCGTGAAATTTTGAATTCGGGATATTCTGATGCAGAAGTTGAGGATAGCAGTGAATGATACCTTAAAGTATACAGGGTGAACTGTTCTGCCAAATGAAAGTGGAGGTGGGAGAAGGGTGACAGACGAGCCCAAGTGGACCATGAAGCACCCTACTATCCACTAACCCTGCACTACTACGAACAGTTTTCGGCTTATCTGAATCTTATTCGTCCAGTCTGAAAAAAATAAAAATTTGTGAGATTTTTGAAAGACGTACACGCATATATATATAAGCACATATTTGATGCACGCATATAAGAACAGAAAAAATCAAATGAAGTGACACAAATTTAGTCGTAATATCTAGATTCAATGGCGAGCTAGAGGCGCTCAAATATTGCCGCAGTTCAAATCAAATTGTCACCAAAGTTTTTAATCCTCGATTCCGCAAACACCCTTATGACGGTCTAATTTACCGAAAATTTGTCCATTGCACCCTCTTTCGAAAGAGCCTACAATAAACCATATCGGAGTTCTAATCCAAGAGAAATTTAGCCTTCTCTGTGTCATCAATGAAATCAGCATTTATCGAAGTAGATATTCGATGAAAGTACGGAATCGACAGTTACAGATTTTGGCGACACTTTGAGATTTTGCCGTAAAATCCTGTAAGGTGCACCACCTCTATGTAATAGGGTATCTGTATTTAAGGAAACTATACAAGCGCGCTGAAAGAGATTGAAGTCAAAAATCACACAAATTCTCGCTAAAACCTACTTTAATTGCTTCGAAGAACGCAAATTTCGGCGATGTATTTCTTAATCCATATATTTCAATGAAATTGGTGTCACATTATAGGATTTTTGTTCTTTCCAAATAGGTGCTTAATTTGCTTGTAGGTCTTTCAGAAACAGGCTTACAAACGAAACAAATACTCAATCATTACACTTCACTCATTTCACTTCTGAAACATAGCAGCATTGAAAAATCAGATTCGCACTCAGACTGTTAGGTACACAAATTACACTTTCGGCACAACTCACTAGGTAGTAATTTGCCCATGGCGATAGATCCGAGTTGTGCTTGTTTTGAAGGAGAGAGAGAGAGAGAGAGAAAAACAAAGGTCTTTCAAAAATCTCACAAGTTTGGATTTTTTTCAGACTTGACACATTTTATTTTTACATTTATTTATTTATTGTGAATGGCAGGGGGTGGCGCTTGCATTACAAAGGGGGGGGGGAGGGATAACACAAACAAATAAACATAGAAAGGAATAAAATAAAATAAACCAGCAAGCAAAATAAAAGAAAAAAAGATACACGCTGATACACATAAAATACACACAAGGATTAAAAAAGGTACATGTAAAATTGCATAAAAGAATACAATGAAAAGTTGAAACCACAACGACGTTACAGTGGCTGGTTCGGAAATGATGAAAACTCAAAACCCTCGAAAAAAATAATAATAAATAGAAATAAAAAATAAATTAAAAAGCATAGCATCGAAGATCAAGACAGATCAAGGTTTTTTAAAGCGGTCTTAAACTGATGGATTGTGGGCTTTCGTTACACTCTCACCGGGTAATGAGTTCCATATGCGGGCTGTGCGAATGAAAAAACTATGGTATCTTGTGTTATTTCGGCAGAATGGGTTGTTGTTGAGTTGATGTAAAGGTGACGTCTTATTCCAGACCGGGAAAATCCCGACCGAAATGAAAAACGTAGTATTCCCGACCGAAACTTTTTTTTTTTTTTTTTTTTTAAACCGAGCACAACTCAGGTCTATCGCCATAGGCAATTTTCTACCTAGTGAGTTGTGCCGGAAGTTAAGTGTGTGTACCTAACAGTCTGAGTGCGTATCTAGTGTTGTGTATGATTTTTCAGTACTGCCATCTATATCTCAGAAGTGAAGTGAGTGATGTGTCGTGACTGAATATTTGTACTGTTTGTAGGTCTGTCGCTCTCTGTGGCGAGACTTTACCCGACCGAAACTGCAGAGGGCAGCTAAGGTGCGATAATGGGGATCATGAACCCTCTTTCATTTCCGTTCTCGGACATTTCCCCGTTACCGACCGATGGCCACCTGCAAATTCCACTTTCGACAGCAAGAACAGGAAATGAAGAAGAGGGGTTTAATCACAGTAGTGTGCGTAGCAGCACCCAAGTTTAAAATTTTATAATTCAAATTACGGGCCATTCAAGTATTACATAAGCAGATTTTCAGCCATTTTGACCTCCCCCCCCCCTTATCAGCAAAAGTCAGCAAAACACTGACACCCTCCCCCCCCCCGTCAGCAAAATTTCGTCAGCAGCTTAGAATATTTCATATCTTCAACAAGGGGTGGTTGATGACGTAAGCAACCTTCAAACCCCCCTCCCCCTTGGTCAGCAAATTCGAAACCCCCTCCCCCCCTCGATGCTGACGTAATACTTGAATGACCCCTTAGTTTGAAAATTCATAAAAAAAAAGTGTGAAGGGCAATTTGATCAGAAAGGACGATGGAGAGATTTAAAAAAAAATTGATTCACATGCTATATATTTTTTCCTCGAAGTCTTGAAATTTGCATCTGCGTATTAAAATACGAATTACTAACTTTAAATACGAAAATTAAGGTATATTTTCCTCAAATAAGGAAAAGTTTATTTCTTTTCTGAAGCACTTCTTCATAAATTTTTTTTATTCATGTAAACAGAAGAAGAAAATGAGAAATACAGTTTCGGGACTTAATATACAGTCGAACTTGGTTAATTTGAAGTCCAAAGTCACAAGAAAAGAGTTATCCAATTAATCTATCCTGGATCCGTAAAATGACTACAAGTTGCAACTTAATCATCAACGTTCATATAGGAAATTATTAAAATTTTATCATCAGTTAAGAAAGTTACCCAAATTTTAATAATTTATAATTATAATAAAATTGATCTTAGAGCTGTGCTACGTTACTTCACTGCTTTGAAATCAACATCACTGCCGAATTTTCTGACCATGCGACTCGATTTACAGAAACAGTTAATGATCATCCGTTACGAAACTGTTGCGATAAAATAGCGCTGTTGTTTTAACAATTTTTTCTTTTTTTCTACTCTGAAATCGGAATTTCCGAAAAGTTGAACTTACGATAACTCGAAGTTTTTTGTTGGCCGCTGCACATTCGACTTATCGAGATCTGACTGTACTTTCGTTAACGTATTACAAAATATTTGTATTTCCCGATGCTTTTCATACTCTTGATCACGCTAAAAAGATTCAGATTTTGAATGGTACACCTTGACACAACATAATCGGTATTAAGTGATTGATATTCATTCTCGATGCACTCCAGCTGAAGAATGTTAAAATGGGCATTAAATTATCAAAGAGAAAGAGTAGAGAAAAACAGAATTTTCAAACTTTATTGGTCTTTAAAAATTTGTTATTTGACAAATTGGTAGAGAAAATCAAAGTCCGGCTTCTTGTAGAATTTTTCCAAACTCAGTTTTCTCATACAAAAATCATGATTTTCTTTCCTCCAACTTCGAATTATCCAAAAAATTCGAAAACAACAGAATTTAACAAAAACTTTTTACAATAAATTATGTAGAAAACTCAAGGGGAGTTCGTGAAAATCTAGTTATCCAAAATTCGAATCAACCACGTTCTATTGTATGTATAGGAATTATTGAATTTCCATTGCAGGACATTTAATCAGTTTTCAAGTTAAATTATTGCACTGATTAACTGGATATAATATCGATGATATTATGCCCTAGTGATTATACCCTATTATTTTCGCGACGGGTTTTCTGTATGTGTGTATGTTCTCTATACAAATCTACAATTTTAGACCGATCGTTACCAAATTTTGGATATACAGTCAAACTTGATTAATTCAAAATCCGAAGTCGCTGGAAAAAAGTTCGAATTATCCAATAAATCTATCCGGGATCTGTAAAATGACTAAAAATTCCAACTTAAGCATCAATATTCACATAGGATAATAATTACCGATTATTAAAATTTGATCACCAGTTGCGAAACTGTTTCCCGAATATTAGTAATTGATAACTGTAATTTGTACTTTCTGGATACTTTCCTTACTCTTAAAATGACGATAAAAAGTTTCAGATTTTGAATGGCACACCTTGATTCATAGGTTGAACAACGTAATTCGTGTCAATTGGCAAACATTCTCGATGCACATAACATTGTGAACAATGTTAAAGAGGGCATTAAATTATCAACTTTGGATTTAAAATTGTAATATTTTCAATGGTGTAGTGAACACTGGAACTTTCTTCAATTGGGTATATTAACTTATTTTGTTTTTGTTGTTACTTTATTTTTTTTTATT
Source organism: Pholcus phalangioides (assembly GCF_987345545.1). Lineage (NCBI taxonomy): Eukaryota > Metazoa > Arthropoda > Arachnida > Araneae > Pholcidae > Pholcus > Pholcus phalangioides. Next base: position 117,357,811 of record NW_028301608.1, on the reverse strand, counting down.
CGGAGAGTATAAATCGTAATTTTAATGCTTGATTGTCTGGTCGTAACAAACGTGACAACATTAATTAAGGAGATAAAAAAACAACAAAATCCATAAGAATACGGAAGAAAAGAATACAGAAGATCTATGCACACACACAGACATAAAAAATTAGTGCAAATACAGTCGGACTCGCTTATAACGAACACGGGTATTAGGAATTTTCATATATAACGAAGTTTTTACTTGTCTCGTGAATTTCGTATTGTATCTCTATGTTATTTTTATTGCTTATAACGAACACCGATTTAAGCGAAGTACGCTTATAATGAATTTTCTGCTGGTTTCCGAATGCGAATTGTCACAAATTTTTTTGTTATCTTATCTAAATCTTCTTAGCTGTAAATTTACCTTTCACAATGAGCCCTTTTCCTAAGAAGAAAATCTATTTCAGTGTTTTTGAGTATTGTAAAATAGGTAAAATCCTCTTCGCTTCACTTTTTTTTTACTTTTTCTGTTAAATCCTTAGAGAAGGTGTAGAGCCTCCTATACCTAGTTAAATCCTATTTTGCTTGAAAAAAACTCATAGGAAGGAAAGATTAAGATTATTTGTTCTCAAAAATCCAACCCTCAAAACACCTTTTGTGCAACACATTTGTTCATCTTTCGCTAGATTCGAACGAAGGTTGTGGTGGAGTTATCGTGTTAGAGCTAACTTTGAGAATGTCCGAATGCAAAACACTAACTACTATTGCTTCGAAAATCGAAGCTATATAGCTGGTTGATAGCAAAAAATTTAAAAAAAGTGAGGTATCGAAAAAAATTCGAGATTCAATACAGTTCGTTATCAACGATTTAGAACAAAGAGGAATTGAAGAGAACGTTCTTGGATGGTTCAAGAAGCGATTCAGAAAAAGAGCTCTTATTGATGTGAAAGCACTTCTTTTTCAATGATTCGAAAAAAGGCAGGTGAAATGTGCAACAGTGACCCGCCCCTTCCTAAAATAAAAGACATTAAATTTTACATGGTTATTAGGCAGAAATTATTTTAGTGCAGAAACTTACACAATCACATCAATTGGAAAAAAACGAGAAAAAGCGATTGAAAATGATTTTTGTTGAATTACGTAAGGTTAAAATTAAATTTTAATCTTTTCCCTAAATATATTAGTTTAATCTTTTTTATTTTAAGAATGTTTACCGTATTGAAAATGCTTATCGTCTATGTAAATTGTGCTTCCTTTCGCTTGAACGCATCATTTTCAAAACCGCTACGGATATAACAAAGTTCGCGTAAAACGAATACTTTCCGAATGTTTTTTCCGACTTGGCTATACGCGGGTCCGACTGAATTTCATTCTCTTATTATAGTTGACATCTATGAAATTGCAGTGAAATACTGATGATATCTAGAATTTAAAGAAAAAAAAAATCGTGTTTTACAAACTATCAATTTAACGAAAACCATTCGCCGCTATTAGTCCCTTAATCGAGAGTCTACCCTTCCCTGACATACTTCTGAAAAGTTGGGTGCTGTAAATCACTCCTTGCTCTGCATCCTCCTTTAACTTATCCTCCCTTAAATGTCACCCCCCCTCCCTTCCCGTAGCTTCGGTCGGGAATACTACGGGTTTTTTTTCGGTCGGGAATAAGACGGAACCGATGTAAGTTGAGGGGATCGACTGCGCTATGTTATTCCTCTCTGTATTTTGTAGAACAATACTAGATCAAGGAAGAGTCGACGCGCCATTCGAGTGAGTGTTGATTCAGGTGTTCCAAGTCTTTCTCTATAGGATTTTTCACGGAGACCAGGTAGGTTCTTTGTAAATATTTTTTGTGGCTGTTCAAGTGTCTTGATATTTCCCACTCGGTAAGGGGACCGTACAGGTGAAGCATATTCTAGCATAGGTCTTACAAATATGTTGAATGCCTCAATAAGTGTCAAGTTGCTGCATTTGCGATATGTATGAAAAATCAAATGTGTTAGTCTCTTGGAACGAGCTGAGATTTCACAGTAATGGCCTAAAAAATTCAAGGATATATTTATGGGGATGCCGAGATCACGGTGTTCAGTGGCCGATGGAAGACAGACGTTACCAATTGAGTACTGGCAACCTGGGTTCCTGTGCCCGAAATTAAGAACCACAGTTATCCACCATAACTCGAAAACGGTTTGAGGTAGGACAGGGTTAGTAGGGGCTTCATGTTACACTTGAGCTCCTCTATCAACCCCTTTGAACTTCCGTACAGTAATAGCTACCAATTTGGGAATTTCTTAATCTGACAAACTGATCGATTCATCTCATCGCTTGATTCCCGTAGAGACGTATTTAATGCATAAAATAGGGAAACTAACATTACTAAAGTTTGGAAATTGTGACATTTATATAGCCATTTTGGAGAAACCGTTATGAAAAGTGTTTCTTCAAAGATATTTACGGAAATGCTGGTTGGTTAGATTTTTCACAAAGTTGCTTGAATTCCATCAGCGTCATTAGATGCTTAGGTAGGTGGACGATACTAGAACTCGGGAAGTCATTCATTTCTTCATTATGTCTTTAATATCTCTTACTGAAAAATAAATTCGTGATTTTTCTATAAAAGTTCTCCGACTCCATTCACATGCAAAGCGATCCATTATATCAGCTAAGTATGACAAAATGGAATATTAACTGGAAATTCGCGAGAGCGTTCTTTTCTAAAACTGAGGGAATTGTATACCATTATACACGTAAACTACAAAGAACGTACGTTACGTATATATAATAGTATTTTTCTTATTTCTCCCAGTTGCGAGATAGAACTCGCATCACGTTGGATACCAGGATCTGCAATATATTTCATGAAAATATTCCATAGGGGAAGAAAGACGGATTCAGGGTGAAGCTGCATATCGAGTAACGCGTGGCGTAAATCATTGGAAGCACTATATTTCGTCGTAAACACTTCGCGCAAAAGCACCACAAGAAAGATGCATAGGAAAAAATAATGTTATCAGTATATATATACGTTGTTTGGAAAGGGAGGGAAAAAAGGATCAGTGGTGTTATTTTACTCTTCCATTTTTACATTACGTATGTATGAACTCTGCCATGTGCATTCTACATTTGCAGCACCCGAAAAAAGATGCAAATAATAGAGTACGTATTTTCCCCCCATCACGCTCGTAGACCAGTAACGTCAGATCATGGTCCGAATCCCATTCTAACGAGAAATAGTAGCAAAAATATGCGATTTCATATGTAATCTCTCTGAGTACCTACATCTGTGGATCCAAAACCAACGTTATATATACATTTGTAGTTTCTTTTCTTTTTCTCATTTTATGTGGTGTAATTGAGTCATTCTCCTTGTAGTGTAATTGAGCTGTGGCTTGACAGATGCCATTGCAACTCCAAAGCTTTCAAGTTGTTTTCTATTTCGAGGAGAGAGTGAGTTCAATGATAATTGAAACATTAATAACAATATTGCAAGGTATCAAGAGTCTTTCCTGTCTCGTGACATCTGATTCATTTCATCATCCTGATCATGTTTTTTCTTCAATGTATGTTTTGAGACTGTGGTGGCCGAGTGGTCATAGTGACGTACTCGTATCGCGAGGACACGGGTTCGAACCCCACTGTCGCCACAGTGGTGATTGGCTATAGTTGGTTTGCTGTGGTTCCTAACATCGAGGCGAAAAAGCGGGATGATTTCTCCGTTAAGAAGTCTAGTGATCAACAGGCCTACAACGATACAATTATTCAATCTTACACTTCGCCATGGATGGATCTACGGGGGAATAGATCACCAAGAGAAATGCGATAATTCATGAAATTTTCGGAACTACTATATGATAATATTGCAAGAAAAAGTTCAAGAAAATAAAAAACCGGCACATTTTTCAAAAAACTAGGGATGAAGGAAAAAAACCTTGCCTGCCACGGAAAATACGGGACAAAAATGCAGGACGTATGATCACCCCATACTAAGAATGATTTTTTAGTGATTTGTAAAACTATCCCTTTCCATCAGCGAGCTCTAGATCCGCCCCTACACTTCACTCATAATTAGAAAAACTGATGGCACATGGCAGCACTTCATATAACAAGCATTACACAGAAATAAACATCAAGTCAGGTTTATTGCACTTACACATACATTCCAGCATGTACCAATTCGTTAAACGATCCACAGAGGAAGGAATGTGTGTGGTGAGCGAGGTGTATGTGTGGATTAGTAGTAATAGTATATATTTTAGTATAAGCGGATCTCATCTCTATTTGTGTAATTGCACACCTCAACAGGCAGAGCCCCAATTACAGAGATAGAAAATCCGCCACGATCATATAATACCAAAAATGCAATAAAGTAAAAAAATATCTGAGACAAATAAATCATTTTGAAAATACATGTCACATCTGATCTCATGTGAATGTACTCATGTAATTACATTTGAATGACACCTTACATCAGTGGTTCTCAAACTTTTCACAAACGGTTCTCCATTTCCCAATTCATGGTTCATTCGCGGCTGCCCAGAATAGTTTAGTAGGTATTTTCACGAAAGAACCACTTCAAAGCAGTGCCGTCTTAACGCATGGGGCCCACCAAGGGCACGGCCCGGGGGCGTCAAGAGAAAAAGGGCCTCACAAAAATTAGATCTGGTAAAACTTTTCTAGAATTTACCAGGTGGGGCCTCAGAAAAGCCACTTGGCCCGGGGGCCCATGATGCTTTTAAGACGGCCCTGCTTCAAAGCATAAATAGGCACACAAATCAATATCTCCAACTCGCAGCGACGCTCCTGAAAAACGTTGGTGACGTCACTAGGAGCCACTACTACTACTAAACTATACATGTACCTCGTCCATATTCCTCTGTGGAACCTCTAACGAATTGGTACATATTGGAATGTGCGTATACGATACGTGTAGTGAAACCTGATGTGAAGTTTGTTTCTGTGTAATGCTTGTGTTATGGGTATAGTGCTTTCTTACCGAGCACAACTCAGGTCTATCACCTATGGGTAGTGCTGCCATCTGCCGCCAGTTTTTTTGTAACCATGAGCGAAGTGTAATGATTGTATCGTTGTAGGCCTGTTGCACTCTCTGCGGCGAGACTTTTCAATGGGGAGATCGGCTCGCATTTGTACCTTGAAGTTGGGAACCACAGGAAACCACTTTTAGCCGACCACCACTGCGGCGACGGTGGGGTTCGAACCCAGATCCTCGCGATGCGAGTCCGTCACTATGACCACTCGACCACCACTGCGACTGTCACTAGGGGCCACGACGCACACTTTGAGAAACACCGCTTCACTTACTACTCACTAATTCACCATCACCAAAATGAAAAGCCACATCCGATTGTTGGCGGTGTTTACCATGAAGTGAAGATGCGTTGACAACGTAATTCACCCTTTGTGCATTATGACTGGATAAACTGGTAGTTTGAGAAATAGTATGATATATTAACATATCGATAGGGCAATTTCCAAGTCGGAAGTCAATCGAACTACGCTTCGACTAATTGCTGTTCGTCTACTTTCCTATTCGCAAAATTTCAACAAAATCGAAAAGATTGTGCTTGACAATAGATACATTAAAAAAAAAATTAATTAATGTGCGAACTCTCTTACCAAGACAGAAATTGTCAAAACGTGCAGGAATACGCGAAAGAACATGAAATACCCTAATAGAAGATCAGCAAAATATCGTTTCGGCGGGAAGTGGATCCTGTGGCGTTCCATCCACCATCTCGAAAATACTTCAGAAAAATCGAATTTCCGGATCTCGAAAAGGCACTCGCTGCTTGGCTGAGGAAAATGAGAGGTAAAAATTCCAATCGACAGAAACTTTTTGAAACAACGCGCAAAATTATTTGCCTCGGAGTTGAACTTGGAGGAGTTCAATAAGATCATGGGGCAGCAAAAATTCAAGAAAAGGCACGCCATGACTTTTCGGATACCATGCAGAGAAAGTGCACCTGTGGATACAACTGCCACCAGAAGCAAACAAAAAGAAGTGATTGTTTTGGAAATCAATTAATCGTTTGTAACTAACTCAATTTTATTTTGCCGAATTTTTCGGCATCGTCTTTCCCATTTACGAACATTCGATTTTACGAACTAATTATCAAGTTCACGTACGGGTTTGTAAAAACAAGCGTCGACTGTATTGCATTTACATCGAGTATTTTGCAGTTCGACATCACAAGAAAAAAGATCACGTATCATGTCATCGTTTGCAGCACGATGGAAAAATTTCGGGATGTTTGACCGTTTTGAATAGTGAGTATACACCCCTCCCCCCCCCCCTCCCCCACCCCAAACTCGGTGACAGTGGAAGATCGAGTTTTACCGCTTATTGACTCCTTCAATAGCCATTTAAAATTTGGCTATCGAATATGGCTGCTACTTGGATTTTATGCAATGTTTGATTCTGCATAGAAAAACATAGAACGTGAAAATCGAATCGATTTCCCCCCTTTCACTGAAATATTCGTAGTTTTCTTCATTTTTTTTTTTGCTAACATCATTGCTGTTCCGAATGTTCAGAAGGAATTGAAATGGGATCGTTCGTGGAGATCACAATTATTGATTCCATAAAAATTCAAATTAAATTATGTTTAAGAGAAAAGCCTTTTTGGAACATTTCTTTTTTTCTGTTCACCAATTAACCGAGTTGTTGTTATTATGATTATCATAAATGGCGATGTTCTCATAATTTATGGAATATCTCTCTATCTCTTATGCGATACTAATAAAAACACGAACAGCTAATTAATTTCCATTTCCGCCAAAATATGTTCTGCGATAAACGGAAAATTTTGCTCCTTATTCACAAGAAAACGGGAAATATAACGTCGATGAGGGAAAATATTATTTTGACTTTCTCTTTTTTTTTCTGGCTTGTAATTTACTTGATTATCTGATACAGTATCATAATTTTTTTTCGAATCTTTTTTTTTTTTTATTGTCGAAGCTTTATAGCATTTACTCCGAAAAATCTCGATTTTTCTCCCTTCATAGCGTAGCATTTGAAGTGTTTCAAATGTGGGAAACCTAATCCAATGCTTACGTGCAATGAACGAGTCTTTGGAAAGTTTTGATGTAAGTTTTCTTTTAGAGACATGGAATTTCTCGTAACACTTGGAAGAAAAATTTTGGAGTGTTTCTCCATCACAAACCTTTGAAAGACGAAACCAATTTTAAAGTATGTTTCAAAAGTTTAGTCACAGTATGAAAATTAGATTTTGTTGAGAACTGCTGAATGTGAAACATAAATATTTTGAATTTCAATATAAAAATGCATGAGACTGAATATAATTTTTTCAGTTCGCAAAAGTTACACCCGATTAGGCGGAGCTCTATAAATAAGAAAATAAATTGTTATAAAAGTTTAGTCATTTTATGAAAATTGATAGCTTTGTGTGGACAATTAGGACTGCGTGTTAGGCGGGTGGTATAAAAACGAAACAACAGATTTCAAAATATTACTACTGAACCATACATGCACCTCGTCCATATTCCTCTGCTGAACTTCTAACGAATTGGTACATGTTGGAATGTGTGTGTATGCGTAGCGAACCTGACGTGAAGTTTGTTTCTGTGTAATGCTTGTTGTGTGTAGTTTTCCATCTGCCATCAATTTTTCTAACAATGAGTGAAGTGTAATGATTGAATAATTGTATCGTTGCAGGCCTGTTGCTCTCAGTGACGAGACTATTTTAACGGGGAGATCGGCTCGCATTCCCGCCTCGAAGATGGAAACCATAGAAAACCAACTTCAGTCGACTACCACTATGGTGACTGTGGGTCCTCGCGATGCGAGTCCGTCACTATGATTACTCGACCACTATATCGGCGATTTCAAAATACTGAAGATCATTGCAATAAACAATGAGACAGAGGTTTATCAAAGCTGAAAGGAAAAAGTAAGAGTATTAATGAAATTTCGATCGCTTTCACACCGATCCAAACGAAGCACAATATTTACCCAATAAGTAATATGAATTACGCAGGGCGTTCAACTTCACTTTGAAGAAGCAATGAGAAGTGATCGATGCCAACCATAAATAACTGAAATATTTTTGTGTGTGAACTAGCGTTTTTTTCGATTTGCTCCTTGGATGTACCTATTTTTCATGGGTTGTTTCACTAAGTATAAAGATATTTAGTTTTGTTTCTAAATTTCGATGCTATGCACATGCAGTTTTTATATGTTTAAATAAACCTGAAGCAATTTTTTATAGTTTGCTATTTTTTTATACAGTGTTCCGTTAATTTCAATTGTTTTATTGTATCTAAACGTTTACAACACTGTATTAAAATTTAAAGCAAGAATTGGGAAATAGAGATATAGGCTGCCACACTGAACAATAAGATGCTATAATGATGTTCCTACCTTTTCATTTAATTCGAATATATCCCTTCGATATAAAAGTAGACTAGACTTCAAAAAGGTATAGACAGAGTGGTTATAAAAATAAACTGACACTACTCAGACGTATGTAATGCCCATTCTGATGGAGGAATTTTGATGAAACTTGGTATACATATAGGATATATGGACTATGGGGGGAGAAAAGATAGATTCAATAAAAAACTTAATTTTTGACCGCCGGGTGAAAAAGTGGCGATTTCTTATCACCGTTACTTTTTTCTCATGGTCTGAATAGCGTTTATGCCAAGTTTCAATGGAATACGTCCACCACAAAGGGCGCTACATAGGTCAGAGTAGTGTGAGTATAATTAGGCTCAGTAAGTGTCACTTGAATTAGACTGACACTACTCCATGTAGCGCCCGTTGTGGTGAACGTATTTCATTGAAACTTGGTATATACGTTATTTGAACCATGGGAAAAAGATAACTCTGATAAAAAAACCCCAATTTTTACATCTGGTGGTCAAAAATTGAAGTTCATTTTGTTGAATCGTTCTCTCTCCCCCCCCCCCCCCCCCATTGTCCATATATTCTATATACCAAGTTTCACATAAATTCCTCCATCAGAATGGACGCTACATATGTCTGAGTATTGTTGTCAGTTTATTTATAACCACCCTGTATCATCATGGGGAGAATTTTTAACCATTGAAGGATAGGGTTATCTATTATTCAGTGCGTTTTAGTTATTTTTAACCACGATGAGGGAAAGAACCGTCTTAGATAGAAATATGTTACAGTAAATAGCCTTATTTTTTGCAAATGTGCAGCAAAATCTGAGAAGCGAATTTTTTTATTGTTTTTAAGAATAAGTTGGTCACGAAGAATAAAATATTTGACTGCACTGAGGTAAGAGATGATAACTATAGTCCTGAAAATGTGTTTAGTTTATAGCATTGATAGAAAGAGGACATTGCTGTGAGAGTAGAGTATTAAGCGGTGGCATTCCCAATCTAACATACAATTGCTTTCAGAATCTACAGCAAAATCAACAGTTTCCAGTTTCTTGGAGAATGAGGTTTCAATGAGCAAGTTCGACCTGATACCTAATTAAATTATGATACTTCTATTGATTAGCTCGTTCATAAGCAACTACTGATCTGAATGTGAGTTATGGGCATCTTCTTCTCAGCCACCTCGCTGGGCATTTTGCCTGTTGTGGTGTTGTATTTGTATATATTTGTATTTGTATATATTTGTATTTGTATATATTTGTATTTGTATACATTTGTATTCGTATTTGTACAGTATAGTATGGCAAACAAGTCTCACCTCATGAATGTGATGACACCGACACTCGAGATGTTATCCACCAGAAGCTTCCACGAGTCCAAGATGAGTTCTTTCTGCTTTTCGGTCAGCTCTTGCGCCTTTTCGTACTCGTCGTCACCGACGTCGGGACCGCCGATGTTGTCGTCTTCGGTCATCGGCTTGGTCTCCTTGTTACCGCGTTTCGAACGATCCCGAGTTCTTCGTTCTTCCGGAAGTTTTTCTAACGCGGTTCGAGAATGTTTGCAACCCATTCGTTCGTCGAGTCGAGAAGATGGAACTGATTAGTCCGAAGCAGCGGTCAGAGTTAACTACATCAAAAGATCAGCGAATTTGAGTTTATTTTTAAATAGCATCATATGATGTAACACGTGATTTTTCGAAGCTAATTTTCGGGGAACAAACGATTGACAGGATACTCATACCTCGATTCGAAAAAAATAATAACTTTAATTGTTTTAACTGATTTTGTATTTATTTCTGTCGCAACTAGTTTCGACAGAAGTAAGACAAGATAAAAGAAAAATCATTAATTTTTTATCTTATTTATTGGTTACCGCGACGATCCTAAATCGGCCACTCACTGTTTTGCAAAATGTTTTTCGCTGAAAAATATCATCACGGGGAAATACGAAGGAGCGCTTCCGCCAGGTGGCACTAGTTTCGGTTTTTGACCACACTTTCTCCATTTCCATGGAAACCGCATCCCGGCATTTCTGCAAAATACTATACTGTATGTCCGGTTGAAGGTACACTGTTTTCGAAAGTGTGTGTCCTTTTTGGAGTTTAGACATTTTTTTCTTGAATTTCTAGAGAAGTACCACGTGAATCGTTCAGAAATTTCGGTCGCATATACTTTATGGTAGTACTCATCATTTCCATTGAAAATTGTCGCGAGTACATTTAGGGGGATTGACAAAATAAATAAGGAAAAAAAGTTTTTGCCCAACCCTATTGCAAGTGACTTGTAACTTGGAAGAAAATTTTATACTTTGTCTAATACTTCTGCGCATTTTCGTGAGAATAGCCCGTACAGTCAAGAAAATATTAATGTTTTTTATAAAAAAAACATTGAAGTCTCGAAATAACAGCTCACAATATCACGTATGTCGTTCTGAATTTTCATGACATTCAGCTGTAATTTTGATATAAGTTGCACTATATATCATGCAATCAAATTAGGGAAAATAAAAAATATTTGTTATTATTATTAATAAATATTATTTATTATAATTATTTAATATTTCTTGCGCATGCACAAAAGTAATAATCTTATATATAAATGTGAAAGTATGTATGTATGTATGTATGTATGTATGTATGTATGTATGTATGCTCTTTATACAAATCTACAGTTTTAGACCGATCGTCGCCAGATTTTGCATATATACCAAACAGGTCCGGGATTGAACCGTAGGCTACTTTAAAAGTTCGTCAGAGCTGGGCAAATGCCCGAAATGGGCAAAAAACTGTCGGGCAACAATGGTTTTGGGACCTCAACAATTACTTTCTCGGAACGTTTACTTTGGCTACCGTGGTTTCCAACAATGCGTTTCAGACGGGAATATATGCCTTTACAATGGTTTGTCACACCTTTAATTCTGTTATTATAACAGTTTGTCACTTTTCCAATTTATTGCATTAATTAATTGCAGAAAACCCGGGAAGCGCCGGGTATTTCTGCTAGCCTATATACAGGGTGTCCTGTAAGTGATAGTGCGGCCTTTATCTCATCAACCGCCCATCGTATAGGTATAGTTTCAATTTAAAAAATGCGTAAAAGGCGTTTGAATGATATTCGCTGCATAAGCTGGACGTATGACGTCGCTAACAACAGAGAACCACAACTACGCTGACAAAACTGGGAATAAAAATGTTCAACGCCAACTGATGAACTCAATGCTTGCCTCAAATCATCAACACTCTGGCACGAAGTTAAAAAATTATCATTATCCACCAACATGCGAGTTCAACTGCAAAATGACTCGGCACTGCTATCATTTTCACATCAGCTGACCAACCAGTAGACCCAAGCACTGGACCGATTACGTTCCCAAATGGATTTTGCCAGTTGTTAAACTCAGTTCAAGAACTTGCAGACAAAGTCTTCCCAAAAATTTAACAAAATGACCAAAACCATGAGTGGCTTTCTCAGAGCGATTCTGGCACCGAAAAATGACAGTGTGAACAAGATCAACGAAAAAATCCTAAAAATTATTCCAGGAGACTCCACATCTTACAAATCGGTTGACACTGTCACAGACACAGCGCAGACATTTAGTTCTGTATCCTCCAGAATTTCTGAACTCCTTTGGATATTCCGGGTGTACCACCACACAATTTGACCCTCAAAGTCGGAGCACCTATAATGCTTTTAAGAAATTTGGACACACCGAGACTCTGCAATGGCACCAGACTCTGCGTGAAGAAATTGCACAATTGCATCATTGAAGCAACGATTCTAACTGGATGTGACAAAGAAAAATGTCTTCATTCCGCGTATCCCAATTATCACCGAAGAAATGCCATTCACTTTCAAGCGATTACAGTTCCCGATTCGTTTAGCTTTTGCCATGACAATCAACAAAGCGCAAGGCCAGTCGTTAGCAGTGGCAGGTATCAACCTACTTGAGCCCTGTATTTCTCACGGACAGCTTTTCGTCGCCTGTTCGTAATCCCAAAAATTTGTACATCTACACACCAGATGGAAAAAGAAAAAATATTGTGTATCCACCAGCGATTGCCTGAAGATTTTAATTAAAATATTTAAAAATAAAAGTAATTTTCTCTTACTTGATGCAGACATTTTTTTGATTAAGAAATAATTAATAAGCTATACGTATATAAATTTTTTACGGGGCGGGCAACGTCGCCGGGTATCAGCTAGTCTATATATATAAAATTGATTTTCTGTGTGTGTGTCTGTGTGTGTGTGTGTGTGTATGTTCTCTATACAAATCTACAATTTTAGATTGATCGTCGCCAAATTTTGCATATATACCAAATGGGACCCGACTTGAACGATAGGCTACTTTAAAATTTCGTCAGACCAGGGCAAATGCCCCAAATGGGCAAAAAACTGTCGGGCAACAATGGTTTCTCGGCCTCAACAATCACTTTCCGAACGTTTACTTTGGTTACCGTGGTTCCCTAGCAATGCGTTTAAGACGTGTATATGCCTTTACAATGGTTTGTCGTTTCTTTAATGCTGTACGTATATGTATAATATTTATGCCTTTATAATGGTTTGCCACTTTATTCAATCCTCCCAGTAATGAGAGCTTTTTGAATAGACACCATCATCAGCATCACTTTGAGGGTAAGGCAAAGGATGATGCCCCATAGAAATCAGTGTTAAAATTGCCGATTTTACTGTAGAAATGCTGAAATTTTGTGGAGTTTTCTGTCACATACATAATTTTAAAAATTGTATTGAATTCTAGATTTCTGAAATATTGAGTTCGATTAGAGAAATACGAAGCCCAGGAGATCAAATATGAAGTAATTAGCCGGACCTACTTTTGACTTGGATATCCATGCAATATCATTGATTTCAACTTTTTATTTATATCTTCTCAAGCAAAAAGTAATGTCTCCGTATTGTCTTTTGATATTCAACTGCATAAATTCATAGTTTAGGATGTTTTAAAATTAATTATGGGCCCGTAAAGTACATCGAAGAAATTCCACAGCTTCAATTAAGCATTTTTGAAAGCTGAAACAGGCAGATGGAGAACTTAAAGTTCGGGGGGGGGGTGGGATCGAAATACCTAGCACCCCTTAAAAAAGAAAAAAATATATATTTGTTTCTATGCTCCTTTAAATCTAGATTTGTTTATTTCATGAAGTCGCGCAGGAAGTCGCCATATTGGTTAACTTAGACACGGTTTGCATGTCCCTCAAAGAAAGAGGCCGATATCACGTGATCCAAAAAAGCCTCATTGAAGAAAACCCGGGCAACGCCGGGTATTATAGCTAGTCTATATATATAAAATTGATTTTCTGTCTGTCTGTGTGTGTGTATGTATGTTCTCTATACAAATCTACAATTTTAGATCGATCGTCGCCAAATTTTGCATATATACCAAATGGGACCCGACTTGAACGATAGGCTACTTTAAAATTTCGTCAGAGCAGGGCAAGTGCCCCAAATGGGCAGAAAACTGTCGGGCAACAATGCTTTCTCGGCCTCAACAATCACTTCCCGAACGTTTACTTTGGTTACCGTGGTTCCCTAGCAATGCGTTTAAGACGTGTTTTATGCCTTTACAATGATTTGTCATTTCTTCAACGCTGTCAGTATATGTATAATATTTATGCTTTTATAATGGTTTGCCACTTTATTCAATCCTCCCAGTTATGAGAGCTTTTTGAATAGACACCATCATCAGCATCACTTTGAGGGTAAGGCAAAGGATGATCCCCCATAGAAATCGGTGTTAAAATGCCGATTTTAATGTAGAAATGCGGAGATTTGGTGGGGGTTTTTTCTGTCACATCAATAATTTTAAAAATTGTATTAAATACTCGATTTTTGAAATATTGAGTTCGCTTAGAGATAGATATACGATTAAATATGAAGTAATTAGCCCCGGACCTACTTTCGAGCAGGATATTCATGCAATGACATTGATTTCAACTTTTTATTTATATCTTCTCAAGCATGAAAATTAATGTCTCCGCGAATTGTCTTTTGATATTCAAACTGCATAAATTCATATAGTTTAGGTTGTTTTAAAATTAATTATGGGCCCATAAAGTGCATCGAAGAAATTCCACAGCTTTAATTAAGCATTTTTTTGAAGCAGAAACAGGCAGAGATGAATAACTTGAAGTTCAAAGGGGGGAATCGAAATACCTAGCACCCTTTAAAAAAAGAAAAATATATATATATATTTATTTTTTTACGTTTCTTTGAATCTAAATTTGTTTTTTTCATGAGTCGCGTAGGAAGCCGCCATATTGGTGAACTTGGACACGGTTTGCAATTCCCTCAAAGAAAGAGGGACGTATTACGTGATCCAAAAAAGCCTCATTTAAAAAAGGACGTGGTTTCGTTTCCCCGCAAGGGCAGTGGAATTTTCTCTTTTTCCTTAAATATCTTCGCATCAGCCAGCAGTTAAAAACCTCCGTATGGATAGCGAAGATTGACATCATCCTCGAACAACAGGCTTAATTGTTATTCAAAAAGCAGTACATTGTACGCGGAAGTTTTTCTCAACCTTTTTCTACCCATGGCCCTGTTTGGACAATATTTTCTTCTTGGGGACCCTGTCTTATCCAAGGCGCCTACCCCCATTCCAGATCGCAAAAAATTGTATGAATAAGATCGATCTCTGGACCAAGCACGGATCCAGAAGGTGGGTGATCATAAGAGCCTTTGCTTTCCTTTCAAACCGAGCACAACTCAGGTCTATCGCCATGGGCAGTTTAATGCCTAGTGAGTTGTGCCAGAAGTGTAAGTGTGTATACCTAACAGTTTGAGTACAAATACAGTGTTGTGTCTGATTTTTCAGTGCTGACATCCATATTTCAGAAGTGAAGTGAGTGAAGAGTAATGATTGAATATTTATACCATTGTTGGCCTGTTGCTTTCTGTGGCGAGACTTTTTAACCGAGAGATTGGCTCGCATTCGCGCTTAGAAGTTGGGAACCACAGAAAACCAACTTCAGCCGATCACCACTGTGGTGCCAGTGGGGTTCGAATCTGGGACCTCACGATGCGAGTCCGTCACTATGACCGCTTGGTCACCACAGCGGCTATCATAAGAGTCGAATTAAATGTGGGAAATAGGTCTGTGTAGAACAGGCGACCCCGGGTGCCAGGTCGCCATGATGAGTAAAAAATTGGTATTGGCGCCAATTTTGTACATTAAAACTTTCTTTATGTAGCTACTAAATTGCTGAGAGCAGCGCAAAATGTTTGGAAGTTATAGCAGCCTATCTCTGCCAACATGAAAGAGGATCACTTTACCTTAAAAGTCTAAAGAAGCATAATTTTGGATCTTTCTCTTTGGATTAAATTTTTTTCTGGTGTCTGGATTTTTTTTGCGATTTGTCTAACCCTGGTGTAAAATATGAGACGATCTCATGAACCTATAATCGAACTTCTCAACACATCATCCTGGTTCCGCGTTTGGGCTAGAGTTCGGTGAGCTTCCTTCTGGTGGAGGGTTTTATGTATTGCCGTCTAAAAATCAATGAGTTCCCGGGCAAAGTGATGCTTTAGGGCCCAGACTTGGCTGGAAGTAACGGCTTACATAGTTACATACATACTTATACATTCGAAAATCATAGTACCAGATCTCATCATGTAGGCAAGCCCCTTATAATATGGGCCTGTGGTTTAAGATAACCTTGGTTCTGTGGACAGATCTGCTGGATTCTGAAAAGATTTTCACCCACCATACTTCGTTTGAGAGGGCTAATTCTCCGTGTTCCCCTTCACCAATTCTCGTTACCCTCCTTTCATCTGATTTTAATCCGTGGCTCCCTTAGAATATCCCAGGACTGGAGGAGGGCGTGGACCCAGGTTCAGAACCACCAGGTACCTACAATTCCAATTCCAATTTGCCATATGTTGCATAATTAACTCTGCTGGCCGATGATTCCCCAAATCACTTTACATTACTCCTTTCTTTGCATAAAGTTATAGTACAGCATAGGCGGATACAGAGGGTGGTGATGGGGATGTTTTCTTCCCCCTCCCCTCCCTTTCAGTGAAAAAGTTGTACAGTATTATTGGCATGGCCGGAAGATGTAGCGTACATCCCCCCCCCCCTTTCGCCGTTCGAGGAGACTGTATTCGCTTATGTAATGCAGTAAGTATAATCATCATAAAAAAGAAAATGGACGCTCTCGAGTACCACCTGAAGTGGTACACTTGTACCAAAAATTTCTGGCTTCTTTTTCTTCAAAAAACTTGATAATTTTAATTTTTCAATTCAATTCCATTTTATTCATCATATTGAAAAATCTTATTTTGTACGAAACAAATAAAAATTCCATCCGAGAGATTTGTTGAACGAAAACGGAAATTCTCGAAAAGCATGTTTTCTTTTCCTCTTTCTTTAACAATTATACATAAAATGGAGACCGGAAAGGGTATCAGTTTTTTTAAATCTCTTTACCCTATTCGCAGGTGCTTATAAACGGAGCATGTCGGTACCTCCCAATGGATGAGAGGACCACATGCTGTATTGTATCCTACCAAAGCCTCCTAGAAGTAGTATCTAGGAGGCTTTGATCCTACCCTCTTGTTATCTATATAGGAGGTGGAAAAACACAACTACATCTGTAGGTATGTTGATTGGGCAGGTGAAGCAACGGCCTCTGGTTTTGACGTCGCCGTTATTTTTCTGGAAAAATCCTTCCCCCCTCTCCCCTTTCTTGGAATCTTCCAAAACTGGACACAGGGCACACAAACAGGTTTTATATAATCATTTTTTTTTCTCTGTTGTAAGTTCTTTCCGCTGCCAGATCTTGCGGCAGATTTTTTTTACGCCTAAATTGCATGAGTGAGGCAGTTTCCGATTTTTTTCGACATTCTTTTTTCCATTGGAAAGAAAAAGTTGAGCAATATCAAAACAAAACTTCGAATTTATTCAAATGCGAAACAAATAATGAAAAAAAATGAAAATCACCAAAAAGTTCAGGCTTCCATCGTCAACGTTTTTTTTTTTGAATAATCAACATAGAGAGTGTATGAACAAGCAATTTACTCTAGATGCATATTTCAGCAAAAGAAGTTCAAAATAAAAGGAAAAGTAAATTTAACTATCTTGTTTTTTTTTTTATATGTTTTAATGTTGCTACAGTCAAAAAACTAAAATTCGTTTATAACGAAAAGTCCATTGTAACGACAATCTTCCCTCGGATTGTGAACTGCCGTTATAACGTACTTTTGCTGTGTGTTTTCTTCCGGAAAGAATCCGTTTTTTCCATCATAAGCGCCTTTCTCCCCCCCCCCCCCCATTACCCATTCCTCAGTTCGTCTCTGAACATCTCGCATGTGCGTGACTGATTGCGAGTTCAAAATATTCTGTCTGTATTTCAAACCTGAAATAAAAGCAACTTGATAGTGTTTCCATTGTAGAAGATATCATCGAGAACCAAACGGAATAAAACATTTTGCGTCCATTTGTCGGAAAACAACTGTTATTTACGATTGATTCCTGAGAATAATAACTACGTCGTCACACGAGATCCAATCGAAAGGTTTTTAAACAATCTTTTCTATTCTGAAACGCAAGCCATCGCTCATATTTTTTATAACTCACAGTACCTACTCAACTATCAAAAGAGACCGAAGAAATCGATACGGCTTTTTCTCGTTTCGCAGGGGAAAACCTCCAAAATCGGCTTGCACAAAAATAATTTATTGAATTTTATCGATAAATTTGAACACAGAGAAAGGAATTCCAGAAGAAAAACTAGTGGGGATATTCACCGTTCGGACTATTCAGATTCCAACAAAAAGACAAATCGCTACACCCACAAATCACTCAGTAACGATAACGATGTTATTAAGCCACGACCTTAATGAACACCATTAAAATGTGTCATTCAATCATGTGCTTTTAGGTGCGATCCGTTTCAACTAATTTTAAACCAGGGTCTAATCACGTAGCTCGTTATAACTTGTTACGTTTTCGCTAATTGAAAAATTAGCTCGATCGAGAAAATGGTTTCGTAGTTTACTATAATTATTTTGATAATTTCTCGAAGAAGTTCATTCGTTTATCATTTCCCCTTGCATCATTTATTGATGACTGAAGTTATTAATATCGGATATATAAGGATCAAATATAAGGTCACAAGTGGAGTTCCTCAAGGAAGTGTCCTTGGCCCCATACTTTTTTCACTTTTTATCGATAAACTCGATCAGGGTATCGATGAACCATATTATCGATTTACTAGCAAATTCGCAGATGATGTGAAGCTAATGGGGGTAATCGGGAATGAAAGCGATAGGGAGTTGCTCACGACCAACTTAAACAGGATTGCAGCATGGGCAAATGAATGGAGCATGACGTTTAGCGTTGATAAGTGCATGGTCGCTCATTTTGGTTCGAACAACCCACGGTTCTCTTACAAGTTGAATGGTGTCACTATCCCGGATGCAACTAGAGTCACCGATTTGGGAATTCTCATTGACGAGCGACTTAAGTTTTCTGAACATTGTTCAGCGGTTGTCAAAAAAGCGAATAGAATGCTTGGTCTCATTTTCAAAAAGGTCTCTTCGCGTTCTCCTAAAGTCATTCTTCCGCTTTTTCGAGGCTTAGTTCGTCCTGGACTGGAGTATGCTGTAAGGTCTTGGAGACAATACCTACAGAGGGACATAGACTTGGTTGAAGGCATGCAGAGAAGAGCTACGCGTGTCCTTATTGGCACACAGGGCTTGAGTTATGAAGAGAGACTTCATTTTTTGAATATGTTTACATTGGATGAACGCAGGTGTCGAGGAGATATGATCGAAGTGTTCAAAATTTTCAATGGGATGGATAGGATGGACCATGAACTTTTAGTACACCGCCAATCGACTGCTTTTACAAGGGGACACCAGTCAATTGGTGAGGGGCAATGCAAGGCTATGGTGTCGCAGGGAATTTTTCTCTAATAGGGTTGTTAATAAATGGAATAGCTTACCCCCGGAGGTAGTAAATTGTAACACAATTGCCAGGTTTAAAAAGAAATACGATAAACATGTTGGGGTAAATCGAGAAGCTATCCATACTTAGAATAAGACAACCATAAGTATTCTTTATGGGCATTGTATAATATTTTATCATGTGTATATATTGTTTAAAATTTTTGTTAATTGCATTTTTAATTGGGTTACTGTATTTTTGAAATATATGACATCCATATTTTTATGGGCATCTTTTTCTCAGCCACCTCGTTGGGCATTTTGCCTGTTGTGGCGTTGTATTTGTATTCACAAGCCGAGAACGATGCGGGGTTGCATTATCGGAAAAATAATTCATTTCCAACTGCTGCAGCGTAGGAATCACAAAAGATCTGAAAATCTCATCTCTATAGCGCTGAGCTATAGTGATCCATTCCTGATGATATACTGGTCGGTGCGGCCAGTTGTAGAGATACCCGCCCAGACCTTCAATCCACCTCCTCCATACCGGTTATTTTCCCGCACGAATGCCAGTTTGTTTCGAGTGTCACGTTCCCTCCAGATCAAATAGTCGCTTATTATCAGGTCGAAAAGTAAAACCGGACTCACCCGAGAACAAAACGTAAGACCCTTCATTGGAATCCCAACTGACATGTTCTTGTGGCCACCTTCTGTGGGCAGCAGAGTGGCATCTGGTTAAAGCAATTCACACTATAGGTCTGCGAGCATATAGACCAACAGAGTAGTCTTTTTTTCACAGTTTTAATTGAAACACTGGTTCCAGTATTTGCCCGAAGTTGTTGCCACAGATAAGTGGCGTTCATCCTGCGGTTTATTCTGGCCGTCAATCTCAAATATCGATCTCCATTTTGTGATACTAAAGGCTTACGACTTTGCCCTGAACTTCGGCTTACATCTCCAGTTTCCAAAATTCTTTTCTACAGACGGGAAATAACATTTTGAGAAATGTCAATGGCTTTCGCTGCAACATATTATTTCGAAATTATATATAATTTCTTTCTTCTTGTTTCTACGTTAATAGGAAGTGTGAACGAACTTAATATGAATAACGGGTTTTCTTTTGTTTATGAACCTTGATAACGTGATCGAGAATTTGTTTAAATTCCTTCGTTGGACCGAATTGAATCTCGGTTTTATGAAACTACGCCTTTGAAAAACAGCGACGACGCTTTTGAAATGCTAATTATTTGCTTCGGAATCACGAAGACGGAAACAAGATGAAGTTTTGTTTCCCCGAACGAAGAGACAAAGAAAAATTTTTCGTTCGCTGAGACATTTTATGATGGCATTTGGTTCTTATTCTTACATGATGCAAATATTTCATGTCGTTTCTCATCCGTTCACAAGAATGTCTTCCCGTCGTTATCATCATCGCAACAAACGAGTCAGTAGCCTAGTAAAAATCCAGATTTACATGCCAAAACAAGATAAGACTTAGATTAATTATATCTCGCGACTAGAAATAGAACTGGTTCGAGCATCTTTCGCGTTATCTTGTACGCATGCAATGACACAGCCGCTCGTTCTGACGTGAATACGTTTCTTGTGCCTTTGAATCATCTCGTGATATTGGAACCAGAGTGATATCATTGAATGTATCTTTACAATGTGCATGTGACGATCCCGTTGCTTTCAACTTGCGTTGAGTACTTCCTGAGATGTGAGCGTTTAATGGCCGTATCCACCGCCAGAGTTTAAACTACAATCGCAGGTTAAAGGATTAGCGATCGACATGGATTGGTTAAAATCTTCAATTTTACCAATCCGTTTTCGATCTTCAATCCTTTCACCTGCGATTGTAGTTTAAACTGTGTTGGTGTGAATACGGCCGTAAGTTTAATTACTTAATCGTTTGAGTCCCAGGGGGTATTGAAAAAACACTGTCGAAGAATCGCAAACAGCGCAACCGCGCTTCCTCTAAATGAGTACGAAAAGACCCAAGCAGCGCGATAGCGCTTGTTGTATTTTATGTCGAGAAATACCAAGCGCCGCGATGCTGAGAGCTACATCTGGGGGTTGATACTCGAGATACCAATTAATACCACTCAATTATTCAACCCTTGTCCTCAGGTCGGAGTAAAAGATTATTTATTTACAGCTTTAACAAATAATGTATATATGAGGATGTTTTTAAATTACATACTTATAAATCAGTACATATGTCAAATATTGCATTTGATTCTACAATACAGCTCGGGTTTCTTTAATACTGTGAACAAATAAGAGAACTACACTGCTCAAAACATTAGGAGGATATAGAGGTTTCGGTTATAAACAGCGGATAGAGTCTAAAATGTGATTCAGAGATGTAGATATGAGAAAAAGATAATCACGCATGCAACATGGAATAATCAAACTTTATTCGAGTTTCATGCTGAAAATGAGAAAATGCTCATTTCGTGCATTTAAAAAAAAGGCAAAAATGGGGTTTTCTTATGAAAATAACCGGTATGGAGGAGGTTATTTTCATAAGAATATATACATAGAAATTTCCAGTACGAAGAAGTATGGCTTTTCCGGACGAAAAGGCAATGTTTTTGACACTTGTGAGACATGAAATAGCAGACATTATTGTTGAGACTGAGGTATTCAGCACTACTCCAGCTGTTGAATAGTTTGCGCGGGGGGGGGGGGGTGATGGACAACCAGCAACCCTTCCCCTAGAATGTCGCAAACATGTTCAATGCGATGTCGGAAGAACACGATGGTCAGTTCAATTGGAGGATTCCTTCATCAAAATCGAAGCTATCCATTCTTAGAATAAGACAACCATAAGTATTCTTTATGGGCATTGTATAATATTTTATCATGTGTATATATTGTTTATAATTTGTGTTAATTGCATTTTTAATTGGGTTGCTGTATTTTTGAAATGTATGGCATCCATATTTTTATGGGCATCTTTTTCTCAGCCACCTCGTTGGGCATTTTGCCTGTTGTGGCGTTGTATTTGTATTCACAAGCCGAGAACGATGCGGGGTTGCATTATCGGAAAAATAATTCATTTCCAACTGCTGCAGCGTAGGAATCACAAAAGATCTGAAAATCTCATCTCTATAGCGCTGAGCAGTCAGTGATCCATTCCTGATGATATACTGGTCGGTGCGGCCAGTTGTAGAGATACCCGCCCAGACCTTCAATCCACCTCCTCCATACCGGTTATTTTCCCGCACGAATGCCAGTTTGTTTCGAGTGTCACGTTCCCTCCAGATCAAATAGTCGCTTATTATCATTTGTATCATTAACTTGAGAAATACGATCATCCTGCAGTAGAACCTCCCATAACGGATACTCCAGTTAGCGGACACTTCCGCTGACGGACACATTTTTTAGTTACATCGATGGGACTTGATGTATCTTACTATCCACGGACCTATCTTACTATAACGGACTTTCCTCGTTAGCGGAAAAAGTTTTCGGTCCCATGGGTGTCCGTTACCGAGAGATGAAAAATACCGAAATACATGAAAAAGGTGGACATATTACCTTTTGATAGAAACTACTAACTTTATATACAGTAATTTTTACCAAAAATACTCCCATTTGTATAGTCGGACATAGCTTATCCAAAAATTCATATACCGTTAAAAAGGGCATTTCGAAAAAAAAAAGTGGAAATGTTCTCTTTTGAAAATAAGCTCCTGAGACGGAAAAAAGTACACGCCAGAATTTTTCAAAAAATATTTCACAGATGACAAATATGATGAGAAATGGCATTTTGAAAACTCGTTCAAAAGTTCACTTTAACTTTTTAGTAAATATTTCATTTTTCCGATTTACAGTGTAATGCAGTTGGAAAAAAACTATAAGGCCACGGCCTCCTTTTCTAAGGTCACTTACTTTATTTACTTATTGTTATTGAGCAGACATCAATTTATAGAAGCTTGTGTGTACGTCGAAATAGGGTATATGCATGTTATGTATGTTCGGAATTCACAGCCTCCGCGAACCGTCTCACAATTTCATATTCTATATTTTATCTCCATTTTTTTAACGTTTAAATTCAATTCCAAGACTTATATGTTTTTGTGTTTTAATCTGTCAATTTGTGTGAGTGTTTTACGCTGTGAATTACGGTCGATGTCTATAAAGGCGGGATGGCAGAACATACTGATATATAGTAGCATCTCGAATAATTCAACGTGATTATTTTTCGTGAAGCTCGATTCGTAAAGATAGGACGAGGTGAAAAGCTATCAAAAAATTTAAGATTTTCGTTTAAAAACAAAGTGTAGACCAAATTTTCGAGAAATTGGATCGAATATTTTTTTTAACTTAAAACACTGGTTACCAATTTCTTGAAGAACAACGAATGTTATTATGAATATAAAAATACCGATAGGCCGTCTCTGCCGTCGGCAGAGAGGAATAGCAATAATTCAAGATGTGAACAAAATAAAATGTCTTCAGAAAAAATTTTGAACGATTTGGGCTCATTCACCGTGCCAAATAAATCTGCGAGCCCGCTAACCTCAACGAATAATTTGATAATTTAAACCGAGCCCTGCAATCAAACGCATATGCCCACCAAGAGATCAGGAGACCCAACGATGACAGGAGACCCGGGCGTGGTAATGCCGTAGAAAATTCTAAGTTACAAAGAGAAAAAAAAATAATTGAGGTCCTTATAATGGGATCTCAAGGGGTCGTGTATGTGCATTCATATACAATTACAAAAAACATGTACGCGGTCAGACATATAACGAAGGGAATCAGATTGTACAATGAGTTCGGAGGCTCTATTCTAGGGTACCTAGACGACCCTTCGACAAAATGCGTTCAAATACGAGATTCAAAAGATTAGCACAGCTTATACCTCCCGTATGTAA
Organism: Pholcus phalangioides; assembly: GCF_987345545.1. Classification (NCBI taxonomy): domain Eukaryota; kingdom Metazoa; phylum Arthropoda; class Arachnida; order Araneae; family Pholcidae; genus Pholcus; species Pholcus phalangioides. The sequence goes on along the minus strand of NW_028301608.1, from coordinate 117,333,661 downwards.
AAAATGTCACATACCAAATCGGTTCCGTACTTCAGAAACACAACGTATCCACGATCTACAAACCCACTCGAACACTAGGTACCTTTTTCAATCTGCTGAAGAACCTCGAGATCCTTTCTCATTGGCGGGAGTTTATAGGATTCCCTGTTTATGTGGGCCTGTCTACATCGGCACCACTTTGCGGTCAATAAAAACTCACCTTACCCAGCATCAATGCCATCGTCGCCTGGGGACAAGTGGAAAAATCTGCTGTCGCTGAGCAAGTCTTCCTCAAGGGCCATGCCATCCACTTCTAAGACACTATAATAATATCCTCTCTTCCGAAACGCATTTCTACTCCCGGCTGAACCGCGGAGCAATAAGCGATCGTCAAATACAAAGTCAAAATTTCGATAGGAAGGAGAGCCCAAGTCGATAAGATGCTCGCCTAAAGTACCAAAGGATGTTTAGAGGTATCGCGAGTTTGATACCCGGTTCGTCCTTGTCAGAAAAATTTCCTGACACAGGGGTACAACAAAAACGGCGACAGACCGCAAGAAAAAATTTATACCGCAGGGAATCCCCCCATCGAGGGGTTAGCGCACCAACCCCTCGATGAGTATAGATGAGTATAAAACAGGCCTGCCATTCGGAATCGGCAATAAATTGTAAGTCTCGGTCTAATTAGCCCTCGTGTGCAGAAAATGACCGTGGTGCGACAAAAATTATCAACGATCGGAAGGAAGAAGGGCTGCATTTGAACAAACATTGCACCCGGCAATACAAATGACCAAGATCAAGATAGTTAAGAAACTTCTTTCGAGAGAATTCTATTTTTTTAAACCAGCTGCGGCTTTCAAATAGGACATGCCACCACATATTAATGTGTTCAACGTGGTGTGGATGCTGTACCACGAATTCTCTGTTCAAGAAAAGAAGCTGACAGATTTTACAGGAGCCGAAATAAATTTAAAAAATAAAATAATGGAAATTTTTTTTGAAAAAACATGAATCTATTTGCGAAATGTTTAGTGATGAAGTAAAAGACACTCTGGATTTTGAATCATCGGTTGACGAAAATGAATTTGAGAATATTGATTTTGACATTATATAAATGAAAATGATGAAATATATGTATGTAGGTGAAGAGAGTTAAATGAGGAAGTCCAGTCCCAGTTTTGAAACTAGAAGAGCAGCCGTTGAATACTGGCGTAGCAGTAAAAAAAATTAAACAAACCGCACACTAAAATCTGTTCAATGCAAGTATAGCTTTGTAAAACGTTTGTCTCAAATGTATTTGTGGGAACATCAAGTCAACAAATTTGGTGATAAGAGGCACAGACTATACGAAATTTAAAAATATGTTTTTCAAAAGTTTCAAGATGCGAGGCGCAGGCATGTGAACGTGCATGTGACTCGGTTTGAAAAGCTGGCTTGTAATAAAGCTCTGTCCCTAAAAATGTCATTCAAAGTTTCCAGAAAATAGCTCTGTAATTTTAAACAGAAATGTAGAATTGTTAAAAGAAAAATTACTAAAATGATCGCTCAAAAGCAGATTTATGAAGAGGATCATATTGTAAATGCCTCACAAAAGCATATGTAAATTATGTATGTATTTTTTTAAGAATTCGCGGTTGAAGGATAACCGGATGTTTAATACTGATTAATCGGGTTTTACTAAAGAAGTTCATTCGGGGAGAACGCTTGATTTTTTGGGTTCAAAACAGACTGAAAGTGCTGCACCATCTATCCATGTTATGACACATTTTCATATATTGTAATGCCAACAATCAGCAAAGATGGAATGCTGCTATCGCCTTTATTTATTGTGTATTCTGAAGCTAAAGGACAATTCGGAACCCACAAGTTCGGCAGAAAATGTTTCAACCTGACAATATTTATACCGTCGTTTCTAATCGGAGAAAATGGGATCAAAAGAACTGCGTGAATATTTGTCGGAAGTGTATTTTAAAACCCACCCGCGAGATGAAACCGTACTTTTAGTGGATTCTTGATCACCCTCCAAAAACAATGATTTGATTGATAGTATTACGCCACCGGGTAAAATCGCTCATGTGTTTGTGATGCCACCTAAAACCACTCATCTAATACATCCGCTTGATAGGTACAGTTTTTTCGGGTGTGGAAAAATTTCGTTCGAAAATTTTCAGATTTAGTTATGATTAAAAAATACAAATCGATTTTTGTTTTATCGAGACAATATTTTTAAAGAACAATCCATTGGACACAACCAGTTTTCTTCGTCAACATGTAGAAATATTCATGGCATGCATGCTCAAACACAGAAACGCATCCTGGGTATTTCGAGAATCCTGTTGATTTCATATTTATTGCAAAACAACGCACTTGATTGCTGGAAACAAAACTGTGCATCCAAAATATTCGCTCGCTGTAGCTGGTGTAAAATACGTTTCTGCTTTATGCATTTCTTCAATGAGCCTCATATTTGTAACACTTTCAATTTATAAAGAAATTAACCCTTTCATTCGACCTGAATCAATTATATCTGTTGCAAACTAAGCAAGATAGTACTGATGCATCTAATCTGCATATTCTGGTTTTCGACTGATACTTTTAAAAATATATTTTTCAAATATTTACGCCTCTAAATACAACATAAAGTACGTTTTGATAGTATGTGTGTGAACGCCTTCGATAATTTCGTTAATTTTCAAAAATGCGAAGTCGCCAATTTATTTGTTTATTTATTTAATATTGCTTGGTCGAGGCCTGTACAAGGGAATGCGGTGGTGAAGTTTGTCAGAAGAGACGGTTGATGTTACAAAAGAAATCGGAAACTTGTACAATCAATAGTGTTTGATGGGAGGTTGTTCCAATCGGTTATTGTTCGAGGAAAGAAACTAAATTTGAAACAATCAGAGTGGATGCAAAGACGGGTTTCAATTTATGGAAATGGTTAATTCTATTGGAAAAGTATGAGACGAGTTAAAAAATTGGAAGTGTCGATATGAAAATGGCCATGAAGGACTTTGAAAAGAAAAGTTAATCGAGAGATATGTCTACGGGTAGAAAGCCGTTGAATATTGAGTTGGCGCTTGAGTTCAGTAACGGAGACGGAGGATGACCAGTTTAAAATGAAGCGGGCGGATTTATTTTGATTAGATTCTAGTTTGTTTATATTGGAGAGAGAGAGAGTATGGGGGTCCCAGATTTTTCACAGGCATATGAGAGTGCAGGAAGGATATGAGAGTACTTGGAAGTGAGAGTTTGGAAGTAGAGATGTCTGATGTGACGAGTGGAGTTTTTAAGGTTTCGACGAAGAAAGAAGAGTTTTGTTTACCAATTGATGCTAACTGCATGGGTTTGGCATCCCAGACCCAATTTTCAACATTAATTTATTCCTATCCTAATGGAATGCCACAGCTACTTTTTTCACAGTTACAGTACATATTTTGAGCCATCTACTAATGCCTGTAAAGTTTTCGTCGAATTCTATGAGTTTAGCTTGGGAGCGTTTCCTTGTTACCTTGTTAGAACAGAAGTTACGCCCTTTTTATTCCTGCGTTGTTATATACAAATAATCCATGCATGAAAACTTTAATGGTGTTTTACAAAGAATACTATTTTTGACGTATTATTGGGTCTGAAAGAAAATTTCTAAAAATCTAGTCCTTGTATTATTATACAATTTAAATATGATGTATTGTCATATATTGTTAAGGTTTTGTACCAAAAATCTAAGATCTTGCACATACACAGTAAAACCTCGACACAACGATAACGATACTCTGCGGACCAAGAACAAATATCGGTGTAGAGAGATTATCGTTACATCGAAAGGCAGCACAGTTTAACATTAGAGTTAACATTTTCGAAGTAACACTTGAAAAAATATGTTGTAGAGGGATTTATCATTATTATCGAGCATCGTTGCTGCGAGGTTTCACTATATTTGTCTAATTACAGTGTTTTATACACGATATGTAGAATGGTCAAAAAATTCACACGTACATCAACAGATTTTCGTGTAACTTATGAGCATATCATACAGCACTTTAAATTTTGGTACCAAGCCTGCATCATTTTTAGGTGAATCTGCTGCGAAGAAAAGAAGGCATTTCATTGATAGAATTTTTTCACAATCGTGTTTAGAATAAATTTTGCTTAAAATTTGACATAAAGATTTTTTTTTATAGAAAATGACAGGTAGTCAAAAAATTATTAATTTTTTTTTTAACATCTTGACACACTTTTGAGAGACACTTTCTATCAAAAAATTTTATTAAAGTTCACTCTAGTACCATTTTATATAAAAATGACTAGAAAGGTAATGGCATATCTTAATGGATTAATGTTGATGGTTAATTGAGAAAAAGAAAAAGGGTTTGTGTAATTTTGTTGATTTCAGGAAAAGATTTCTGCTTAGGGATTCGTGCTCTAAAATTTTTAATGTGATTGAAATAAATGGTTAAAACTTTCGCCGATGGATTTTTCTTTCTTTAAAATCTGATTGAATTTTGCTCTGAATTTTTCTCTCTCGCAATTTCATATTTTGATGTCAGGAAGAAAAAAACTCGTAGAAAATGCATTTTTTGTGTTTTCTTTAAAACTAGTAAATCTAATGGAATCGACTTTATTTCGTGTTGTGCTCAGTTTAAGCATCAATAACAATGAAATATACCGAAGCCCTTGGAATTAATTTAGTACTCGGAGAAAATGGTTTTCTTTCATATTAGGAATCTCCGATGAATACCGGAATATCTAACGAATTGACGAATGCATGAAGGAAAGTTTTGAGTGTGAGTGTATATGTATGACCTTATCGTATTTATGATGTCAGGGGGTTCTGTTCAGTGTTCGTTAAGTGCTGCTATCTGTCTTTCATATTGGAAGTGAAGAATCTGTATTTTTGTTGCTGGAAGCCTAGAAGCTAGTTGATGGTGTAAAAATACCATAAACAGTTTTTGTCGTAGTAAAACAGGCAATGACCCACATGTACAAAGAGCACTGTATAATCTGGTTTAAGTTACTAAGAGTCCCTCGAAAGGGTAATTGGTACGTTGATGACCGTAGTGCATTCCTCGTCTTCATTTTTAAGAGTACAGAGCCCACGATGGTCACAAGTACATACTCGTGGTGATGTACTATTTTACCAAGTGGCCGGAAGCGTATCCCGTTTCTAATCAAGAAGCAGTGACGCTGGCCGAAGTTTTAGTGTGAAATTAGGCGTCTCGATTCGGAGTCCCTCATGCCGATCCATTTCATTCATCATCCATGCTTCACCATCCATTCCACGGCAACGCGTGCAAGTTCCTAGGAATGAAAAGACACAAACTACGCCGCTTCATCAGGAATCTGACGGGATGGTCAAGAGATTCAACAGAACCATCCTGAACCACCTCTCGCGGTTTGTGTCGCAAAACCAACAAGATTGGAACTCGAAGTTACCACTTTTCCTGCTGGCCCACCGAATTGTTGTCCACGAGAACACCGGATTTTCACCAGCACAAATGCTCGTGATGGACGAGATCTTCAGCTGCCAGGTGACCTGCTGTTTGTGCGACCGCCAGATGCTCCTCTCTTCTTCCACCGGAAGAATACGTCGAGGGACTCCGCGAGCGCCTAGAGGATGCGCATCGAATCGCTAGAAACAGGACGAACATCGTCTCCGAGAAGATGAAGAACCGCTACGATGCGAATGCCACGTCTTACGACTTCAAGGAAGGAGACCTCCTCTGGCTCTGGAACCCGAAGCGCCGGAAAGGACTCTGTTCGAAACTCCAGACGTCATGGGAAGAACCCTACAGAGTCGTGAAGAAACTAAACGATGTCGTAGTTCGGATTCAAAGGGCTTCGTCATCAGCGTACAAGGTGGACATCTTCAACAGGCTAGCTCCTTACCATAGTGAGTGATCAAGTGTGAGGACTGAATTACCGGGACGAACAATTCTAAAAGGGGGAAAATGTTACGAAAATTATGTGAATAGTGATTATTTATCATTTATTATGTCATCTTTCGCCTATAAATAATCGGTGACACATATCTCTGTAAATCTCACCAAATTAACAACAAACTTGGCGCGTTTGGCGACAGCTCTGATTCGGTAATGTGGTGATGCCAAAGTAGAAATGTAAAGATATTCCGTGTAAAATGGTGCCGCTTTAGCGGAACTAGAGCAGTTGTAAAATTTTATTCGGAAGACAAGGTCTGATCTGTAGATCGCTCACGCTATTTGTAGGTCGTGTTCAGTCGAATCGCTGCTTGCAAATACGTGTAAATAGCTGTTCTGTACAATAAATTTGTGTTGCCCTGCATTTGTTTCATCCTCTGCTCATTTCAAGGACTTGCGAGAGAAATTATCCGGACCAATATTTAGTCATAATATAATTTATAAGTGATGAAAATTATCTTCATTCACAATTTCAGTAAATATTGCAAATTCAAATATGCTTTGTCGAAAAAAACGGGTATAGTGTGTTAAAAAGTGAGTGAACGACCAAAAAATACCCTAATATCACTCAAAATATGACATTCCTGTATTATATGTATTTTATTCCTGAATTTTAAAGTCCTGTATTTTATGGAACATGAATGACCACGCTACTCATGGTGTAAGTTAGTGGTCCGTCGAATTGTTTCAAACATTTTACTGGTCCTTGCTTTCCTAAAGGTTAAGGAAAACAATAACAGAAGATTTATTCGCAGTCTCATACAGGTAATGACGGAAAACGAAGGAAATATTATTATTTTTTTGTATCGATACTTTCATCTTTTTTGTTTGGAGTTGTGATTTCTGTTCGGATTGAAGAAAATTTTCGGATGAATTGGTGAAGTTGATCGGTTCTTTCTTTTAGGTTCTGTTAAAACAAACATTGTTGTGAATGGTTTTTCATTTGCCTTTCCGAGAGCCGATAATCGATATTTTTAAATCGATGATCGCCATTCGGAAGCTGTCTTTTCATCGGATAAAGCAGAAAGTTGAAAAAAAATAATAATAAAATAAAAAATAAAGAATAGAGCTTTAGAGAGCTCGGTGTTTTGTAGTGTGTTTCTGAAAGATTATTTGATGGAAACAAACCGATATTCGATGATGGCCGTCATTTGAAGCTCCATTTAACGTTATCAGAGGGGAACAGAGTGGATTCTCGTGTGGATCAAATTCCAGCATCGATTCTTTATTTCTTCAGTCTTTAAAGAATAGAGGGATGCCCTTTCATGAAATAAAGAAAATATCAATCGGAAAGATATGATATTGTTTTGCTGCTTTGCTTCAAAGATTGAGTAGGTACATGCATATCTCTGAGGTGAAATTAAATTTTTTTTTCCATAGTTTGGTAACAAGCACGTTACTGTAAAATCTAAAGGAAATAAAACCAAGGACTTCCAATCGATGGCCTCACGAATTCTATGACCACAACCAGATATGCACTATAGTTTTTCTCAATCCAAGCATAATGACTTTAGATCCGTTCAAAACTAAATACAGTCGAACTTGATTAATTCGCAGTCAAGTCACTGGAAAAAAGTTTGAACTATCCAAAAGTTGAATTATCCAATTAATCTAGAGTGGATCTGTAAAATGACTATAAATTGGACGGTTTTTACATAAAAGGAACCAAGCGCCATTTAATCTCAAGAAAAAGAGATTGAGATCTCTTGAGAAAAATCTATTTATAGTTATCTTCGATTCAGTTATCTCTTCAGTTTGGTAGTTGGTTCAAGTGCATACAGACGGCATCACAGCCTATATGTCATTTGGTTCTATTTAGTATATCTCAAAAATGTTAAAAATGACACTTGGTTCCTTTTACATAAAAGCCGTCTAATTGCAGCTTAATCATCGCCATTCACGCACGATAATAATTTTCAATTACTGTATTGAAATTTTATCATCAGTTATTGTTTCCCAAATTTTAATAATTTATAATTATAATAATTGATCTTAGCTGCGACATTATTCCACTGTTCTGCAATCAGCATCACTGTAGAATTTCTTGAACATGCTTAAAGCCAAATTTTGCTTATCATTCTTATGCTATGAAGGAAATATATTTTCATTAACGTATTGCAATCTGAGCTTTCCGATACTTTTCATACTCTTAATAACGATGAAAAATTCAGATTATTTTAATTTTTACACCTTGATTTGTAGGTTGAAAAGCATAATCTGTATTAAGTGGTACAGTCTCGATTCACTCCAGCTGAACAATGTTAATGGACATTGAATTATCAATAAAATAAAAAAGAGGAAAAGCAGAATTTTTTCAAACTTCTTAATCTTTAAAAAGTTTTTGTTCAACAACTCGATGGAGAAAAAAGCGATTTGGCTTGTAGAATTTTTCCAAACTGAATTTGCACATACAATACCGCAATTAGTGCAGTGGTTAGAACGTAAGACACGCGTCGCGAAGATTGTGGTTTCGAATCACACTAACTTGATTGAGGTTTTTTTTTCTCAGCAACCTCGTTGGGCATTTTGCCTGTGTGGCGTTGTATTTGTATTTGTATAAAAAAAAAATCACATGATTTTTTTTACCTCCAATTTCGAGTTATTCAAAAAATTAGAAAAAAGTTCCAATTAAACACCAGGAATTTCAGAGATAGAAAACTCTCAAGGAGAGTTGGTAAAAGTTCGAATTATCAAAAATTTAAATCAATCAAGTTTGAATTAATCCAGTTCTACTTTAATACTAATTATAGTGTGGAAATTTAGAGTTTTCGTCTTTTCCAAAAATAATGTTTGTTTTAAGGTTTATCGGAAAGCTTCATTGATGGGCAATGTGTGTATGTGTGTGTTTTATGAATTGTCGTGTACACAAAAGCGTTGAACCCTATTTAGAGAAAGTGTATAACTTGTCATAGTTAAGTTTTGTAATTCATTAAATTTACTCGCTACCTGCACGTGGAGTGAGTCAATCTCTTCCGAGCAAAATCATGTGAGACTGGAAACTCGAGAGTTTGTGTGTAACTTTCTGTGAGAAAGGCCAGATGCCACTGAAGTTGTTCCAGTGAAGGATGTCTACCTTATCGAGGGTTCGCTGGTTATTCATACTCTTTTACAAACGTGTTTGAGAGCAACTTTATTCTAAACATCTAGTATAATACGTAGTTTAGATATTTTCAAAGTAACTTTGGCTATGGGTTTTAAAATCTATAGAGAGTATTTTGTGTGTGTTGGGATAATCTACCATGTCTGCTACAGAAATGGATCAGTCCAAAAAATTTCTATCCTTTTTATAACTTCAAATATTGCATTTGATTCTACAATACAGCTCGGGTTTCTTTAATACTGTGAACAAATAAGAGAACTACACTGCTCAAAACATTAGGAGGATATAGAGGTTTCGGTTATAAACAGCGGATAGAGTCTAAAATGTGATTCAGAGATGTAGATATGAGAAAAAGATAATCACGCATGCAACATGGAATAATCAAACTTTATTCGAGTTTCATGCTGAAAATGAGAAAATGCTCATTTCGTGCATTTAAAAAAAAGGCAAAAATGGGGTTTTCTTATGAAAATAACCGGTATGGAGGAGGTTATTTTCATAAGAATATATACATAGAAATTTCCAGTACGAAGAAGTATGGCTTTTCCGGACGAAAAGGCAATGTTTTTGACACTTGTGAGACATGAAATAGCAGACATTATTGTTGAGACTGAGGTATTCAGCACTACTCCAGCTGTTGAATAGTTTGCGCGGGGGGGGGGGGGGGGTGATGGACAACCAGCAACCCTTCCCCTAGAATGTCGCAAACATGTTCAATGCGATGTCGGAAGAACACGATGGTCAGTTCAATTGGAGGATTCCTTCATCAAAATCGAAGCTATCCATTCTTAGAATAAGACAACCATAAGTATTCTTTATGGGCATTGTATAATATTTTATCATGTGTATATATTGTTTATAATTTGTGTTAATTGCATTTTTAATTGGGTTGCTGTATTTTTGAAATGTATGGCATCCATATTTTTATGGGCATCTTTTTCTCAGCCACCTCGTTGGGCATTTTGCCTGTTGTGGCGTTGTATTTGTATTCACAAGCCGAGAACGATGCGGGGTTGCATTATCGGAAAAATAATTCATTTCCAACTGCTGCAGCGTAGGAATCACAAAAGATCTGAAAATCTCATCTCTATAGCGCTGAGCTATAGTGATCCATTCCTGATGATATACTGGTCGGTGCGGCCAGTTGTAGAGATACCCGCCCAGACCTTCAATCCACCTCCTCCATACCGGTTATTTTCCCGCACGAATGCCAGTTTGTTTCGAGTGTCACGTTCCCTCCAGATCAAATAGTCGCTTATTATCAGGTCGAAAAGTAAAACCGGACTCACCCGAGAACAAAACGTAAGACCCTTCATTGGAATCCCAACTGACATGTTCTTGTGGCCACCTTCTGTGGGCAGCAGAGTGGCATCTGGTTAAAGCAATTCACACTATAGGTCTGCGAGCATATAGACCAACAGAGTAGTCTTTTTTTCACAGTTTTAATTGAAACACTGGTTCCAGTATTTGCCCGAAGTTGTTGCCACAGATAAGTGGCGTTCATCCTGCGGTTTATTCTGGCCGTCAATCTCAAATATCGATCTCCATTTTGTGATACTAAAGGCTTACGACTTTGCCCTGAACTTCGGCTTACATCTCCAGTTTCCAAAATTCTTTTCTACAGACGGGAAATAACATTTTGAGAAATGTCAATGGCTTTCGCTGCAACATATTATTTCGAAATTATATATAATTTCTTTCTTCTTGTTTCTACGTTAATAGGAAGTGTGAACGAACTTAATATGAATAACGGGTTTTCTTTTGTTTATGAACCTTGATAACGTGATCGAGAATTTGTTTAAATTCCTTCGTTGGACCGAATTGAATCTCGGTTTTATGAAACTACGCCTTTGAAAAACAGCGACGACGCTTTTGAAATGCTAATTATTTGCTTCGGAATCACGAAGACGGAAACAAGATGAAGTTTTGTTTCCCCGAACGAAGAGACAAAGAAAAATTTTTCGTTCGCTGAGACATTTTATGATGGCATTTGGTTCTTATTCTTACATGATGCAAATATTTCATGTCGTTTCTCATCCGTTCACAAGAATGTCTTCCCGTCGTTATCATCATCGCAACAAACGAGTCAGTAGCCTAGTAAAAATCCAGATTTACATGCCAAAACAAGATAAGACTTAGATTAATTATATCTCGCGACTAGAAATAGAACTGGTTCGAGCATCTTTCGCGTTATCTTGTACGCATGCAATGACACAGCCGCTCGTTCTGACGTGAATACGTTTCTTGTGCCTTTGAATCATCTCGTGATATTGGAACCAGAGTGATATCATTGAATGTATCTTTACAATGTGCATGTGACGATCCCGTTGCTTTCAACTTGCGTTGAGTACTTCCTGAGATGTGAGCGTTTAATGGCCGTATCCACCGCCAGAGTTTAAACTACAATCGCAGGTTAAAGGATTAGCGATCGACATGGATTGGTTAAAATCTTCAATTTTACCAATCCGTTTTCGATCTTCAATCCTTTCACCTGCGATTGTAGTTTAAACTGTGTTGGTGTGAATACGGCCGTAAGTTTAATTACTTAATCGTTTGAGTCCCAGGGGGTATTGAAAAAACACTGTCGAAGAATCGCAAACAGCGCAACCGCGCTTCCTCTAAATGAGTACGAAAAGACCCAAGCAGCGCGATAGCGCTTGTTGTATTTTATGTCGAGAAATACCAAGCGCCGCGATGCTGAGAGCTACATCTGGGGGTTGATACTCGAAATACCAATTAATACCACTCAATTATTCAACCCTTGTCCTCAGGTCGGAGTAAAAGATTATTTATTTACAGCTTTAACAAATAATGTATATATGAGGATGTTTTTAAATTACATACTTATAAATCAGTACATATGTCAAATATTGCATTTGATTCTACAATACAGCTCGGGTTTCTTTAATACTGTGAACAAATAAGAGAACTACACTGCTCAAAACATTAGGAGGATATAGAGGTTTCGGTTATAAACAGCGGATAGAGTCTAAAATGTGATTCAGAGATGTAGATATGAGAAAAAGATAATCACGCATGCAACATGGAATAATCAAACTTTATTCGAGTTTCATGCTGAAAATGAGAAAATGCTCATTTCGTGCATTTAAAAAAAAGGCAAAAATGGGGTTTTCTTATGAAAATAACCGGTATGGAGGAGGTTATTTTCATAAGAATATATACATAGAAATTTCCAGTACGAAGAAGTATGGCTTTTCCGGACGAAAAGGCAATGTTTTTGACACTTGTGAGACATGAAATAGCAGACATTATTGTTGAGACTGAGGTATTCAGCACTACTCCAGCTGTTGAATAGTTTGCGCGGGGGGGGGGGGGTGATGGACAACCAGCAACCCTTCCCCTAGAATGTCGCAAACATGTTCAATGCGATGTCGGAAGAACACGATGGTCAGTTCAATTGGAGGATTCCTTCATCAAAATCGAAGCTATCCATTCTTAGAATAAGACAACCATAAGTATTCTTTATGGGCATTGTATAATATTTTATCATGTGTATATATTGTTTATAATTTGTGTTAATTGCATTTTTAATTGGGTTGCTGTATTTTTGAAATGTATGGCATCCATATTTTTATGGGCATCTTTTTCTCAGCCACCTCGTTGGGCATTTTGCCTGTTGTGGCGTTGTATTTGTATTCACAAGCCGAGAACGATGCGGGGTTGCATTATCGGAAAAATAATTCATTTCCAACTGCTGCAGCGTAGGAATCACAAAAGATCTGAAAATCTCATCTCTATAGCGCTGAGCAGTCAGTGATCCATTCCTGATGATATACTGGTCGGTGCGGCCAGTTGTAGAGATACCCGCCCAGACCTTCAATCCACCTCCTCCATACCGGTTATTTTCCCGCACGAATGCCAGTTTGTTTCGAGTGTCACGTTCCCTCCAGATCAAATAGTCGCTTATTATCATTTGTATCATTAACTTGAGAAATACGATCATCCTGCAGTAGAACCTCCCATAACGGATACTCCAGTTAGCGGACACTTCCGCTGACGGACACATTTTTTAGTTACATCGATGGGACTTGATGTATCTTACTATCCACGGACCTATCTTACTATAACGGACTTTCCTCGTTAGCGGAAAAAGTTTTCGGTCCCATGGGTGTCCGTTACCGAGAGATGAAAAATACCGAAATACATGAAAAAGGTGGACATATTACCTTTTGATAGAAACTACTAACTTTATATACAGTAATTTTTACCAAAAATACTCCCATTTGTATAGTCGGACATAGCTTATCCAAAAATTCATATACCGTTAAAAAGGGCATTTCGAAAAAAAAAAGTGGAAATGTTCTCTTTTGAAAATAAGCTCCTGAGACGGAAAAAAGTACACGCCAGAATTTTTCAAAAAATATTTCACAGATGACAAATATGATGAGAAATGGCATTTTGAAAACTCGTTCAAAAGTTCACTTTAACTTTTTAGTAAATATTTCATTTTTCCGATTTACAGTGTAATGCAGTTGGAAAAAAACTATAAGGCCACGGCCTCCTTTTCTAAGGTCACTTACTTTATTTACTTATTGTTATTGAGCAGACATCAATTTATAGAAGCTTGTGTGTACGTCGAAATAGGGTATATGCATGTTATGTATGTTCGGAATTCACAGCCTCCGCGAACCGTCTCACAATTTCATATTCTATATTTTATCTCCATTTTTTTAACGTTTAAATTCAATTCCAAGACTTATATGTTTTTGTGTTTTAATCTGTCAATTTGTGTGAGTGTTTTACGCTGTGAATTACGGTCGATGTCTATAAAGGCGGGATGGCAGAACATACTGATATATAGTAGCATCTCGAATAATTCAACGTGATTATTTTTCGTGAAGCTCGATTCGTAAAGATAGGACGAGGTGAAAAGCTATCAAAAAATTTAAGATTTTCGTTTAAAAACAAAGTGTAGACCAAATTTTCGAGAAATTGGATCGAATATTTTTTTTAACTTAAAACACTGGTTACCAATTTCTTGAAGAACAACGAATGTTATTATGAATATAAAAATACCGATAGGCCGTCTTCTTAAACAGATCGGCAGAGAGGAATAGCAATAATTCAAGATGTGAACAAAATAAAATGTCTTCAGAAAAAATTTTGAACGATTTGGGCTCATTCACCGTGCCAAATAAATCTGCGAGCCCGCTAACCTCAACGAATAATTTGATAATTTAAACCGAGCCCTGCAATCAAACGCATATGCCCACCAAGAGATCAGGAGACCCAACGATGACAGGAGACCCGGGCGTGGTAATGCCGTAGAAAATTCTAAGTTACAAAGAGAAAAAAAAATAATTGAGGTCCTTATAATGGGATCTCAAGGGGTCGTGTATGTGCATTCATATACAATTACAAAAAACATGTACGCGGTCAGACATATAACGAAGGGAATCAGATTGTACAATGAGTTCGGAGGCTCTATTCTAGGGTACCTAGACGACCCTTCGACAAAATGCGTTCAAATACGAGATTCAAAAGATTAGCACAGCTTATACCTCCCGTATGTAAAAAATGTCACATACCAAATCGGTTCCGTACTTCAGAAACACAACGTATCCACGATCTACAAACCCACTCGAACACTAGGTACCTTTTTCAATCTGCTGAAGAACCTCGAGATCCTTTCTCATTGGCGGGAGTTTATAGGATTCCCTGTTTATGTGGGCCTGTCTACATCGGCACCACTTTGCGGTCAATAAAAACTCACCTTACCCAGCATCAATGCCATCGTCGCCTGGGGACAAGTGGAAAAATCTGCTGTCGCTGAGCAAGTCTTCCTCAAGGGCCATGCCATCCACTTCTAAGACACTATAATAATATCCTCTCTTCCGAAACGCATTTCTACTCCCGGCTGAACCGCGGAGCAATAAGCGATCGTCAAATACAAAGTCAAAATTTCGATAGGAAGGAGAGCCCAAGTCGATAAGATGCTCGCCTAAAGTACCAAAGGATGTTTAGAGGTATCGCGAGTTTGATACCCGGTTCGTCCTTGTCAGAAAAATTTCCTGACACAGGGGTACAACAAAAACGGCGACAGACCGCAAGAAAAAATTTATACCGCAGGGAATCCCCCCATCGAGGGGTTAGCGCACCAACCCCTCGATGAGTATAGATGAGTATAAAACAGGCCTGCCATTCGGAATCGGCAATAAATTGTAAGTCTCGGTCTAATTAGCCCTCGTGTGCAGAAAATGACCGTGGTGCGACAAAAATTATCAACGATCGGAAGGAAGAAGGGCTGCATTTGAACAAACATTGCACCCGGCAATACAAATGACCAAGATCAAGATAGTTAAGAAACTTCTTTCGAGAGAATTCTATTTTTTTAAACCAGCTGCGGCTTTCAAATAGGACATGCCACCACATATTAATGTGTTCAACGTGGTGTGGATGCTGTACCACGAATTCTCTGTTCAAGAAAAGAAGCTGACAGATTTTACAGGAGCCGAAATAAATTTAAAAAATAAAATAATGGAAATTTTTTTTGAAAAAACATGAATCTATTTGCGAAATGTTTAGTGATGAAGTAAAAGACACTCTGGATTTTGAATCATCGGTTGACGAAAATGAATTTGAGAATATTGATTTTGACATTATATAAATGAAAATGATGAAATATATGTATGTAGGTGAAGAGAGTTAAATGAGGAAGTCCAGTCCCAGTTTTGAAACTAGAAGAGCAGCCGTTGAATACTGGCGTAGCAGTAAAAAAAATTAAACAAACCGCACACTAAAATCTGTTCAATGCAAGTATAGCTTTGTAAAACGTTTGTCTCAAATGTATTTGTGGGAACATCAAGTCAACAAATTTGGTGATAAGAGGCACAGACTATACGAAATTTAAAAATATGTTTTTCAAAAGTTTCAAGATGCGAGGCGCAGGCATGTGAACGTGCATGTGACTCGGTTTGAAAAGCTGGCTTGTAATAAAGCTCTGTCCCTAAAAATGTCATTCAAAGTTTCCAGAAAATAGCTCTGTAATTTTAAACAGAAATGTAGAATTGTTAAAAGAAAAATTACTAAAATGATCGCTCAAAAGCAGATTTATGAAGAGGATCATATTGTAAATGCCTCACAAAAGCATATGTAAATTATGTATGTATTTTTTTAAGAATTCGCGGTTGAAGGATAACCGGATGTTTAATACTGATTAATCGGGTTTTACTAAAGAAGTTCATTCGGGGAGAACGCTTGATTTTTTGGGTTCAAAACAGACTGAAAGTGCTGCACCATCTATCCATGTTATGACACATTTTCATATATTGTAATGCCAACAATCAGCAAAGATGGAATGCTGCTATCGCCTTTATTTATTGTGTATTCTGAAGCTAAAGGACAATTCGGAACCCACAAGTTCGGCAGAAAATGTTTCAACCTGACAATATTTATACCGTCGTTTCTAATCGGAGAAAATGGGATCAAAAGAACTGCGTGAATATTTGTCGGAAGTGTATTTTAAAACCCACCCGCGAGATGAAACCGTACTTTTAGTGGATTCTTGATCACCCTCCAAAAACAATGATTTGATTGATAGTATTACGCCACCGGGTAAAATCGCTCATGTGTTTGTGATGCCACCTAAAACCACTCATCTAATACATCCGCTTGATAGGTACAGTTTTTTCGGGTGTGGAAAAATTTCGTTCGAAAATTTTCAGATTTAGTTATGATTAAAAAATACAAATCGATTTTTGTTTTATCGAGACAATATTTTTAAAGAACAATCCATTGGACACAACCAGTTTTCTTCGTCAACATGTAGAAATATTCATGGCATGCATGCTCAAACACAGAAACGCATCCTGGGTATTTCGAGAATCCTGTTGATTTCATATTTATTGCAAAACAACGCACTTGATTGCTGGAAACAAAACTGTGCATCCAAAATATTCGCTCGCTGTAGCTGGTGTAAAATACGTTTCTGCTTTATGCATTTCTTCAATGAGCCTCATATTTGTAACACTTTCAATTTATAAAGAAATTAACCCTTTCATTCGACCTGAATCAATTATATCTGTTGCAAACTAAGCAAGATAGTACTGATGCATCTAATCTGCATATTCTGGTTTTCGACTGATACTTTTAAAAATATATTTTTCAAATATTTACGCCTCTAAATACAACATAAAGTACGTTTTGATAGTATGTGTGTGAACGCCTTCGATAATTTCGTTAATTTTCAAAAATGCGAAGTCGCCAATTTATTTGTTTATTTATTTAATATTGCTTGGTCGAGGCCTGTACAAGGGAATGCGGTGGTGAAGTTTGTCAGAAGAGACGGTTGATGTTACAAAAGAAATCGGAAACTTGTACAATCAATAGTGTTTGATGGGAGGTTGTTCCAATCGGTTATTGTTCGAGGAAAGAAACTAAATTTGAAACAATCAGAGTGGATGCAAAGACGGGTTTCAATTTATGGAAATGGTTAATTCTATTGGAAAAGTATGAGACGAGTTAAAAAATTGGAAGTGTCGATATGAAAATGGCCATGAAGGACTTTGAAAAGAAAAGTTAATCGAGAGATATGTCTACGGGTAGAAAGCCGTTGAATATTGAGTTGGCGCTTGAGTTCAGTAACGGAGACGGAGGATGACCAGTTTAAAATGAAGCGGGCGGATTTATTTTGATTAGATTCTAGTTTGTTTATATTGGAGAGAGAGAGAGTATGGGGGTCCCAGATTTTTCACAGGCATATGAGAGTGCAGGAAGGATATGAGAGTACTTGGAAGTGAGAGTTTGGAAGTAGAGATGTCTGATGTGACGAGTGGAGTTTTTAAGGTTTCGACGAAGAAAGAAGAGTTTTGTTTACCAATTGATGCTAACTGCATGGGTTTGGCATCCCAGACCCAATTTTCAACATTAATTTATTCCTATCCTAATGGAATGCCACAGCTACTTTTTTCACAGTTACAGTACATATTTTGAGCCATCTACTAATGCCTGTAAAGTTTTCGTCGAATTCTATGAGTTTAGCTTGGGAGCGTTTCCTTGTTACCTTGTTAGAACAGAAGTTACGCCCTTTTTATTCCTGCGTTGTTATATACAAATAATCCATGCATGAAAACTTTAATGGTGTTTTACAAAGAATACTATTTTTGACGTATTATTGGGTCTGAAAGAAAATTTCTAAAAATCTAGTCCTTGTATTATTATACAATTTAAATATGATGTATTGTCATATATTGTTAAGGTTTTGTACCAAAAATCTAAGATCTTGCACATACACAGTAAAACCTCGACACAACGATAACGATACTCTGCGGACCAAGAACAAATATCGGTGTAGAGAGATTATCGTTACATCGAAAGGCAGCACAGTTTAACATTAGAGTTAACATTTTCGAAGTAACACTTGAAAAAATATGTTGTAGAGGGATTTATCATTATTATCGAGCATCGTTGCTGCGAGGTTTCACTATATTTGTCTAATTACAGTGTTTTATACACGATATGTAGAATGGTCAAAAAATTCACACGTACATCAACAGATTTTCGTGTAACTTATGAGCATATCATACAGCACTTTAAATTTTGGTACCAAGCCTGCATCATTTTTAGGTGAATCTGCTGCGAAGAAAAGAAGGCATTTCATTGATAGAATTTTTTCACAATCGTGTTTAGAATAAATTTTGCTTAAAATTTGACATAAAGATTTTTTTTTATAGAAAATGACAGGTAGTCAAAAAATTATTAATTTTTTTTTTAACATCTTGACACACTTTTGAGAGACACTTTCTATCAAAAAATTTTATTAAAGTTCACTCTAGTACCATTTTATATAAAAATGACTAGAAAGGTAATGGCATATCTTAATGGATTAATGTTGATGGTTAATTGAGAAAAAGAAAAAGGGTTTGTGTAATTTTGTTGATTTCAGGAAAAGATTTCTGCTTAGGGATTCGTGCTCTAAAATTTTTAATGTGATTGAAATAAATGGTTAAAACTTTCGCCGATGGATTTTTCTTTCTTTAAAATCTGATTGAATTTTGCTCTGAATTTTTCTCTCTCGCAATTTCATATTTTGATGTCAGGAAGAAAAAAACTCGTAGAAAATGCATTTTTTGTGTTTTCTTTAAAACTAGTAAATCTAATGGAATCGACTTTATTTCGTGTTGTGCTCAGTTTAAGCATCAATAACAATGAAATATACCGAAGCCCTTGGAATTAATTTAGTACTCGGAGAAAATGGTTTTCTTTCATATTAGGAATCTCCGATGAATACCGGAATATCTAACGAATTGACGAATGCATGAAGGAAAGTTTTGAGTGTGAGTGTATATGTATGACCTTATCGTATTTATGATGTCAGGGGGTTCTGTTCAGTGTTCGTTAAGTGCTGCTATCTGTCTTTCATATTGGAAGTGAAGAATCTGTATTTTTGTTGCTGGAAGCCTAGAAGCTAGTTGATGGTGTAAAAATACCATAAACAGTTTTTGTCGTAGTAAAACAGGCAATGACCCACATGTACAAAGAGCACTGTATAATCTGGTTTAAGTTACTAAGAGTCCCTCGAAAGGGTAATTGGTACGTTGATGACCGTAGTGCATTCCTCGTCTTCATTTTTAAGAGTACAGAGCCCACGATGGTCACAAGTACATACTCGTGGTGATGTACTATTTTACCAAGTGGCCGGAAGCGTATCCCGTTTCTAATCAAGAAGCAGTGACGCTGGCCGAAGTTTTAGTGTGAAATTAGGCGTCTCGATTCGGAGTCCCTCATGCCGATCCATTTCATTCATCATCCATGCTTCACCATCCATTCCACGGCAACGCGTGCAAGTTCCTAGGAATGAAAAGACACAAACTACGCCGCTTCATCAGGAATCTGACGGGATGGTCAAGAGATTCAACAGAACCATCCTGAACCACCTCTCGCGGTTTGTGTCGCAAAACCAACAAGATTGGAACTCGAAGTTACCACTTTTCCTGCTGGCCCACCGAATTGTTGTCCACGAGAACACCGGATTTTCACCAGCACAAATGCTCGTGATGGACGAGATCTTCAGCTGCCAGGTGACCTGCTGTTTGTGCGACCGCCAGATGCTCCTCTCTTCTTCCACCGGAAGAATACGTCGAGGGACTCCGCGAGCGCCTAGAGGATGCGCATCGAATCGCTAGAAACAGGACGAACATCGTCTCCGAGAAGATGAAGAACCGCTACGATGCGAATGCCACGTCTTACGACTTCAAGGAAGGAGACCTCCTCTGGCTCTGGAACCCGAAGCGCCGGAAAGGACTCTGTTCGAAACTCCAGACGTCATGGGAAGAACCCTACAGAGTCGTGAAGAAACTAAACGATGTCGTAGTTCGGATTCAAAGGGCTTCGTCATCAGCGTACAAGGTGGACATCTTCAACAGGCTAGCTCCTTACCATAGTGAGTGATCAAGTGTGAGGACTGAATTACCGGGACGAACAATTCTAAAAGGGGGAAAATGTTACGAAAATTATGTGAATAGTGATTATTTATCATTTATTATGTCATCTTTCGCCTATAAATAATCGGTGACACATATCTCTGTAAATCTCACCAAATTAACAACAAACTTGGCGCGTTTGGCGACAGCTCTGATTCGGTAATGTGGTGATGCCAAAGTAGAAATGTAAAGATATTCCGTGTAAAATGGTGCCGCTTTAGCGGAACTAGAGCAGTTGTAAAATTTTATTCGGAAGACAAGGTCTGATCTGTAGATCGCTCACGCTATTTGTAGGTCGTGTTCAGTCGAATCGCTGCTTGCAAATACGTGTAAATAGCTGTTCTGTACAATAAATTTGTGTTGCCCTGCATTTGTTTCATCCTCTGCTCATTTCAAGGACTTGCGAGAGAAATTATCCGGACCAATATTTAGTCATAATATAATTTATAAGTGATGAAAATTATCTTCATTCACAATTTCAGTAAATATTGCAAATTCAAATATGCTTTGTCGAAAAAAACGGGTATAGTGTGTTAAAAAGTGAGTGAACGACCAAAAAATACCCTAATATCACTCAAAATATGACATTCCTGTATTATATGTATTTTATTCCTGAATTTTAAAGTCCTGTATTTTATGGAACATGAATGACCACGCTACTCATGGTGTAAGTTAGTGGTCCGTCGAATTGTTTCAAACATTTTACTGGTCCTTGCTTTCCTAAAGGTTAAGGAAAACAATAACAGAAGATTTATTCGCAGTCTCATACAGGTAATGACGGAAAACGAAGGAAATATTATTATTTTTTTGTATCGATACTTTCATCTTTTTTGTTTGGAGTTGTGATTTCTGTTCGGATTGAAGAAAATTTTCGGATGAATTGGTGAAGTTGATCGGTTCTTTCTTTTAGGTTCTGTTAAAACAAACATTGTTGTGAATGGTTTTTCATTTGCCTTTCCGAGAGCCGATAATCGATATTTTTAAATCGATGATCGCCATTCGGAAGCTGTCTTTTCATCGGATAAAGCAGAAAGTTGAAAAAAAATAATAATAAAATAAAAAATAAAGAATAGAGCTTTAGAGAGCTCGGTGTTTTGTAGTGTGTTTCTGAAAGATTATTTGATGGAAACAAACCGATATTCGATGATGGCCGTCATTTGAAGCTCCATTTAACGTTATCAGAGGGGAACAGAGTGGATTCTCGTGTGGATCAAATTCCAGCATCGATTCTTTATTTCTTCAGTCTTTAAAGAATAGAGGGATGCCCTTTCATGAAATAAAGAAAATATCAATCGGAAAGATATGATATTGTTTTGCTGCTTTGCTTCAAAGATTGAGTAGGTACATGCATATCTCTGAGGTGAAATTAAATTTTTTTTTCCATAGTTTGGTAACAAGCACGTTACTGTAAAATCTAAAGGAAATAAAACCAAGGACTTCCAATCGATGGCCTCACGAATTCTATGACCACAACCAGATATGCACTATAGTTTTTCTCAATCCAAGCATAATGACTTTAGATCCGTTCAAAACTAAATACAGTCGAACTTGATTAATTCGCAGTCAAGTCACTGGAAAAAAGTTTGAACTATCCAAAAGTTGAATTATCCAATTAATCTAGAGTGGATCTGTAAAATGACTATAAATTGGACGGTTTTTACATAAAAGGAACCAAGCGCCATTTAATCTCAAGAAAAAGAGATTGAGATCTCTTGAGAAAAATCTATTTATAGTTATCTTCGATTCAGTTATCTCTTCAGTTTGGTAGTTGGTTCAAGTGCATACAGACGGCATCACAGCCTATATGTCATTTGGTTCTATTTAGTATATCTCAAAAATGTTAAAAATGACACTTGGTTCCTTTTACATAAAAGCCGTCTAATTGCAGCTTAATCATCGCCATTCACGCACGATAATAATTTTCAATTACTGTATTGAAATTTTATCATCAGTTATTGTTTCCCAAATTTTAATAATTTATAATTATAATAATTGATCTTAGCTGCGACATTATTCCACTGTTCTGCAATCAGCATCACTGTAGAATTTCTTGAACATGCTTAAAGCCAAATTTTGCTTATCATTCTTATGCTATGAAGGAAATATATTTTCATTAACGTATTGCAATCTGAGCTTTCCGATACTTTTCATACTCTTAATAACGATGAAAAATTCAGATTATTTTAATTTTTACACCTTGATTTGTAGGTTGAAAAGCATAATCTGTATTAAGTGGTACAGTCTCGATTCACTCCAGCTGAACAATGTTAATGGACATTGAATTATCAATAAAATAAAAAAGAGGAAAAGCAGAATTTTTTCAAACTTCTTAATCTTTAAAAAGTTTTTGTTCAACAACTCGATGGAGAAAAAAGCGATTTGGCTTGTAGAATTTTTCCAAACTGAATTTGCACATACAATACCGCAATTAGTGCAGTGGTTAGAACGTAAGACACGCGTCGCGAAGATTGTGGTTTCGAATCACACTAACTTGATTGAGGTTTTTTTTTCTCAGCAACCTCGTTGGGCATTTTGCCTGTGTGGCGTTGTATTTGTATTTGTATAAAAAAAAAATCACATGATTTTTTTTACCTCCAATTTCGAGTTATTCAAAAAATTAGAAAAAAGTTCCAATTAAACACCAGGAATTTCAGAGATAGAAAACTCTCAAGGAGAGTTGGTAAAAGTTCGAATTATCAAAAATTTAAATCAATCAAGTTTGAATTAATCCAGTTCTACTTTAATACTAATTATAGTGTGGAAATTTAGAGTTTTCGTCTTTTCCAAAAATAATGTTTGTTTTAAGGTTTATCGGAAAGCTTCATTGATGGGCAATGTGTGTATGTGTGTGTTTTATGAATTGTCGTGTACACAAAAGCGTTGAACCCTATTTAGAGAAAGTGTATAACTTGTCATAGTTAAGTTTTGTAATTCATTAAATTTACTCGCTACCTGCACGTGGAGTGAGTCAATCTCTTCCGAGCAAAATCATGTGAGACTGGAAACTCGAGAGTTTGTGTGTAACTTTCTGTGAGAAAGGCCAGATGCCACTGAAGTTGTTCCAGTGAAGGATGTCTACCTTATCGAGGGTTCGCTGGTTATTCATACTCTTTTACAAACGTGTTTGAGAGCAACTTTATTCTAAACATCTAGTATAATACGTAGTTTAGATATTTTCAAAGTAACTTTGGCTATGGGTTTTAAAATCTATAGAGAGTATTTTGTGTGTGTTGGGATAATCTACCATGTCTGCTACAGAAATGGATCAGTCCAAAAAATTTCTATCCTTTTTATAACTTCAAATATTGCATTTGATTCTACAATACAGCTCGGGTTTCTTTAATACTGTGAACAAATAAGAGAACTACACTGCTCAAAACATTAGGAGGATATAGAGGTTTCGGTTATAAACAGCGGATAGAGTCTAAAATGTGATTCAGAGATGTAGATATGAGAAAAAGATAATCACGCATGCAACATGGAATAATCAAACTTTATTCGAGTTTCATGCTGAAAATGAGAAAATGCTCATTTCGTGCATTTAAAAAAAAGGCAAAAATGGGGTTTTCTTATGAAAATAACCGGTATGGAGGAGGTTATTTTCATAAGAATATATACATAGAAATTTCCAGTACGAAGAAGTATGGCTTTTCCGGACGAAAAGGCAATGTTTTTGACACTTGTGAGACATGAAATAGCAGACATTATTGTTGAGACTGAGGTATTCAGCACTACTCCAGCTGTTGAATAGTTTGCGCGGGGGGGGGGGGGGGGGTGATGGACAACCAGCAACCCTTCCCCTAGAATGTCGCAAACATGTTCAATGCGATGTCGGAAGAACACGATGGTCAGTTCAATTGGAGGATTCCTTCATCAAAATCGAAGCTATCCATTCTTAGAATAAGACAACCATAAGTATTCTTTATGGGCATTGTATAATATTTTATCATGTGTATATATTGTTTATAATTTGTGTTAATTGCATTTTTAATTGGGTTGCTGTATTTTTGAAATGTATGGCATCCATATTTTTATGGGCATCTTTTTCTCAGCCACCTCGTTGGGCATTTTGCCTGTTGTGGCGTTGTATTTGTATTCACAAGCCGAGAACGATGCGGGGTTGCATTATCGGAAAAATAATTCATTTCCAACTGCTGCAGCGTAGGAATCACAAAAGATCTGAAAATCTCATCTCTATAGCGCTGAGCTATAGTGATCCATTCCTGATGATATACTGGTCGGTGCGGCCAGTTGTAGAGATACCCGCCCAGACCTTCAATCCACCTCCTCCATACCGGTTATTTTCCCGCACGAATGCCAGTTTGTTTCGAGTGTCACGTTCCCTCCAGATCAAATAGTCGCTTATTATCAGGTCGAAAAGTAAAACCGGACTCACCCGAGAACAAAACGTAAGACCCTTCATTGGAATCCCAACTGACATGTTCTTGTGGCCACCTTCTGTGGGCAGCAGAGTGGCATCTGGTTAAAGCAATTCACACTATAGGTCTGCGAGCATATAGACCAACAGAGTAGTCTTTTTTTCACAGTTTTAATTGAAACACTGGTTCCAGTATTTGCCCGAAGTTGTTGCCACAGATAAGTGGCGTTCATCCTGCGGTTTATTCTGGCCGTCAATCTCAAATATCGATCTCCATTTTGTGATACTAAAGGCTTACGACTTTGCCCTGAACTTCGGCTTACATCTCCAGTTTCCAAAATTCTTTTCTACAGACGGGAAATAACATTTTGAGAAATGTCAATGGCTTTCGCTGCAACATATTATTTCGAAATTATATATAATTTCTTTCTTCTTGTTTCTACGTTAATAGGAAGTGTGAACGAACTTAATATGAATAACGGGTTTTCTTTTGTTTATGAACCTTGATAACGTGATCGAGAATTTGTTTAAATTCCTTCGTTGGACCGAATTGAATCTCGGTTTTATGAAACTACGCCTTTGAAAAACAGCGACGACGCTTTTGAAATGCTAATTATTTGCTTCGGAATCACGAAGACGGAAACAAGATGAAGTTTTGTTTCCCCGAACGAAGAGACAAAGAAAAATTTTTCGTTCGCTGAGACATTTTATGATGGCATTTGGTTCTTATTCTTACATGATGCAAATATTTCATGTCGTTTCTCATCCGTTCACAAGAATGTCTTCCCGTCGTTATCATCATCGCAACAAACGAGTCAGTAGCCTAGTAAAAATCCAGATTTACATGCCAAAACAAGATAAGACTTAGATTAATTATATCTCGCGACTAGAAATAGAACTGGTTCGAGCATCTTTCGCGTTATCTTGTACGCATGCAATGACACAGCCGCTCGTTCTGACGTGAATACGTTTCTTGTGCCTTTGAATCATCTCGTGATATTGGAACCAGAGTGATATCATTGAATGTATCTTTACAATGTGCATGTGACGATCCCGTTGCTTTCAACTTGCGTTGAGTACTTCCTGAGATGTGAGCGTTTAATGGCCGTATCCACCGCCAGAGTTTAAACTACAATCGCAGGTTAAAGGATTAGCGATCGACATGGATTGGTTAAAATCTTCAATTTTACCAATCCGTTTTCGATCTTCAATCCTTTCACCTGCGATTGTAGTTTAAACTGTGTTGGTGTGAATACGGCCGTAAGTTTAATTACTTAATCGTTTGAGTCCCAGGGGGTATTGAAAAAACACTGTCGAAGAATCGCAAACAGCGCAACCGCGCTTCCTCTAAATGAGTACGAAAAGACCCAAGCAGCGCGATAGCGCTTGTTGTATTTTATGTCGAGAAATACCAAGCGCCGCGATGCTGAGAGCTACATCTGGGGGTTGATACTCGAGATACCAATTAATACCACTCAATTATTCAACCCTTGTCCTCAGGTCGGAGTAAAAGATTATTTATTTACAGCTTTAACAAATAATGTATATATGAGGATGTTTTTAAATTACATACTTATAAATCAGTACATATGTCAAATATTGCATTTGATTCTACAATACAGCTCGGGTTTCTTTAATACTGTGAACAAATAAGAGAACTACACTGCTCAAAACATTAGGAGGATATAGAGGTTTCGGTTATAAACAGCGGATAGAGTCTAAAATGTGATTCAGAGATGTAGATATGAGAAAAAGATAATCACGCATGCAACATGGAATAATCAAACTTTATTCGAGTTTCATGCTGAAAATGAGAAAATGCTCATTTCGTGCATTTAAAAAAAAGGCAAAAATGGGGTTTTCTTATGAAAATAACCGGTATGGAGGAGGTTATTTTCATAAGAATATATACATAGAAATTTCCAGTACGAAGAAGTATGGCTTTTCCGGACGAAAAGGCAATGTTTTTGACACTTGTGAGACATGAAATAGCAGACATTATTGTTGAGACTGAGGTATTCAGCACTACTCCAGCTGTTGAATAGTTTGCGCGGGGGGGGGGGGGGGGTGATGGACAACCAGCAACCCTTCCCCTAGAATGTCGCAAACATGTTCAATGCGATGTCGGAAGAACACGATGGTCAGTTCAATTGGAGGATTCCTTCATCAAAATCGAAGCTATCCATTCTTAGAATAAGACAACCATAAGTATTCTTTATGGGCATTGTATAATATTTTATCATGTGTATATATTGTTTATAATTTGTGTTAATTGCATTTTTAATTGGGTTGCTGTATTTTTGAAATGTATGGCATCCATATTTTTATGGGCATCTTTTTCTCAGCCACCTCGTTGGGCATTTTGCCTGTTGTGGCGTTGTATTTGTATTCACAAGCCGAGAACGATGCGGGGTTGCATTATCGGAAAAATAATTCATTTCCAACTGCTGCAGCGTAGGAATCACAAAAGATCTGAAAATCTCATCTCTATAGCGCTGAGCAGTCAGTGATCCATTCCTGATGATATACTGGTCGGTGCGGCCAGTTGTAGAGATACCCGCCCAGACCTTCAATCCACCTCCTCCATACCGGTTATTTTCCCGCACGAATGCCAGTTTGTTTCGAGTGTCACGTTCCCTCCAGATCAAATAGTCGCTTATTATCATTTGTATCATTAACTTGAGAAATACGATCATCCTGCAGTAGAACCTCCCATAACGGATACTCCAGTTAGCGGACACTTCCGCTGACGGACACATTTTTTAGTTACATCGATGGGACTTGATGTATCTTACTATCCACGGACCTATCTTACTATAACGGACTTTCCTCGTTAGCGGAAAAAGTTTTCGGTCCCATGGGTGTCCGTTACCGAGAGATGAAAAATACCGAAATACATGAAAAAGGTGGACATATTACCTTTTGATAGAAACTACTAACTTTATATACAGTAATTTTTACCAAAAATACTCCCATTTGTATAGTCGGACATAGCTTATCCAAAAATTCATATACCGTTAAAAAGGGCATTTCGAAAAAAAAAAGTGGAAATGTTCTCTTTTGAAAATAAGCTCCTGAGACGGAAAAAAGTACACGCCAGAATTTTTCAAAAAATATTTCACAGATGACAAATATGATGAGAAATGGCATTTTGAAAACTCGTTCAAAAGTTCACTTTAACTTTTTAGTAAATATTTCATTTTTCCGATTTACAGTGTAATGCAGTTGGAAAAAAACTATAAGGCCACGGCCTCCTTTTCTAAGGTCACTTACTTTATTTACTTATTGTTATTGAGCAGACATCAATTTATAGAAGCTTGTGTGTACGTCGAAATAGGGTATATGCATGTTATGTATGTTCGGAATTCACAGCCTCCGCGAACCGTCTCACAATTTCATATTCTATATTTTATCTCCATTTTTTTAACGTTTAAATTCAATTCCAAGACTTATATGTTTTTGTGTTTTAATCTGTCAATTTGTGTGAGTGTTTTACGCTGTGAATTACGGTCGATGTCTATAAAGGCGGGATGGCAGAACATACTGATATATAGTAGCATCTCGAATAATTCAACGTGATTATTTTTCGTGAAGCTCGATTCGTAAAGATAGGACGAGGTGAAAAGCTATCAAAAAATTTAAGATTTTCGTTTAAAAACAAAGTGTAGACCAAATTTTCGAGAAATTGGATCGAATATTTTTTTTAACTTAAAACACTGGTTACCAATTTCTTGAAGAACAACGAATGTTATTATGAATATAAAAATACCGATAGGCCGTCTTCTTAAACAGATCGGCAGAGAGGAATAGCAATAATTCAAGATGTGAACAAAATAAAATGTCTTCAGAAAAAATTTTGAACGATTTGGGCTCATTCACCGTGCCAAATAAATCTGCGAGCCCGCTAACCTCAACGAATAATTTGATAATTTAAACCGAGCCCTGCAATCAAACGCATATGCCCACCAAGAGATCAGGAGACCCAACGATGACAGGAGACCCGGGCGTGGTAATGCCGTAGAAAATTCTAAGTTACAAAGAGAAAAAAAAATAATTGAGGTCCTTATAATGGGATCTCAAGGGGTCGTGTATGTGCATTCATATACAATTACAAAAAACATGTACGCGGTCAGACATATAACGAAGGGAATCAGATTGTACAATGAGTTCGGAGGCTCTATTCTAGGGTACCTAGACGACCCTTCGACAAAATGCGTTCAAATACGAGATTCAAAAGATTAGCACAGCTTATACCTCCCGTATGTAAAAAATGTCACATACCAAATCGGTTCCGTACTTCAGAAACACAACGTATCCACGATCTACAAACCCACTCGAACACTAGGTACCTTTTTCAATCTGCTGAAGAACCTCGAGATCCTTTCTCATTGGCGGGAGTTTATAGGATTCCCTGTTTATGTGGGCCTGTCTACATCGGCACCACTTTGCGGTCAATAAAAACTCACCTTACCCAGCATCAATGCCATCGTCGCCTGGGGACAAGTGGAAAAATCTGCTGTCGCTGAGCAAGTCTTCCTCAAGGGCCATGCCATCCACTTCTAAGACACTATAATAATATCCTCTCTTCCGAAACGCATTTCTACTCCCGGCTGAACCGCGGAGCAATAAGCGATCGTCAAATACAAAGTCAAAATTTCGATAGGAAGGAGAGCCCAAGTCGATAAGATGCTCGCCTAAAGTACCAAAGGATGTTTAGAGGTATCGCGAGTTTGATACCCGGTTCGTCCTTGTCAGAAAAATTTCCTGACACAGGGGTACAACAAAAACGGCGACAGACCGCAAGAAAAAATTTATACCGCAGGGAATCCCCCCATCGAGGGGTTAGCGCACCAACCCCTCGATGAGTATAGATGAGTATAAAACAGGCCTGCCATTCGGAATCGGCAATAAATTGTAAGTCTCGGTCTAATTAGCCCTCGTGTGCAGAAAATGACCGTGGTGCGACAAAAATTATCAACGATCGGAAGGAAGAAGGGCTGCATTTGAACAAACATTGCACCCGGCAATACAAATGACCAAGATCAAGATAGTTAAGAAACTTCTTTCGAGAGAATTCTATTTTTTTAAACCAGCTGCGGCTTTCAAATAGGACATGCCACCACATATTAATGTGTTCAACGTGGTGTGGATGCTGTACCACGAATTCTCTGTTCAAGAAAAGAAGCTGACAGATTTTACAGGAGCCGAAATAAATTTAAAAAATAAAATAATGGAAATTTTTTTTGAAAAAACATGAATCTATTTGCGAAATGTTTAGTGATGAAGTAAAAGACACTCTGGATTTTGAATCATCGGTTGACGAAAATGAATTTGAGAATATTGATTTTGACATTATATAAATGAAAATGATGAAATATATGTATGTAGGTGAAGAGAGTTAAATGAGGAAGTCCAGTCCCAGTTTTGAAACTAGAAGAGCAGCCGTTGAATACTGGCGTAGCAGTAAAAAAAATTAAACAAACCGCACACTAAAATCTAAAGCAATAGGTCAAGACTTACCCCAGGCTTTCGTCATCTTCCGCTCCTTCCACTGTTCCCCAAAAACCGGACAACCACCTCTCATCAAGACCCAGTTCGTTCTGTCTCTTTCAACCACCTTCTCTCGTCCAATTTCCTCCCGTTTCCCTCTCATTGGTTCCGTCTCCTAAACGTCACACCCCCTCCCCTTTGGGTCCCAGACTAGAATCCCTTACTGGAATCTCGCTGCTGCCCCGATGTCTACATACCAATGATAAATCCATCTGCCACTCCTTCTCAAGGTACCACTGCCCAAAGGGCAGGGTCAATTCTGAGAATCTGCAAAAGGCGTTGGAGGGAACACCTGTGCATATAGGTGCCTCACCTACTTCTATACACGATATCTGAATAAAAGTCCAACCCAGTTCCCAGACTGTCTGGCGTCGTAAATAAAATTATATTCTGAAAGGCTTCATTAAAATTTAACTACAAATTAATGTAACAAGTTAGCGAGTAGCTTGTTACAGCATAATCACAAATCCATGTGATCATATTATTGACGACGATGACGACTACATTGTTCCTGTAAAGTGCAAGTATTATTCTACCTATTGTAAAATGTACTATTTACATTAAAAGGAGCTGTGTGATGTACTTGCTTCAGTAAATCTGAGCGCGCGACTTCAACAATCGGTAACGCACCGTCAGTTGTCCACAATGTTCGAAATGTACTGGGTTTTCTCGACATAAAATCTCAACAGCGCGATCGCGCTGCTTGGGACTCAAACGGTTAATGCTCACAAAAAGCGTTAAATTTTTTTTTTGTGAAATTTTCTGGAAAGAAAATTTGGATTATCTTTTCTAAACTGGGAAAAATAACTTTTGGAAAATTTTTCCAGAAGACCAGATGAAAACTGAATAATGAATACCACATAACAGCACAGAGAGTGGCCTTTACTTTCCGCCATTCTTGAAGCAACAAGATTCCATCGAATATACAACTTATGCATGAATACCATCAGAATCAGAATCGAAAATGATCCTAATTAGACTGAAATTACACTGAAAATTAATCTCTAGGACAAATCTTACTGGTTGCGATTTCTTCGATGTCAAATTCTCAATATCGCATTATAAAAAAACGCATAAAGTGGGATCGCGTGAATTGAGAAATACAGCGTAATCGGCGATTAGAACCTAAAATTTTCCACGTGCGATGATCGAATTGGAAGCGACTAATTTTTGTAATTTATGCAAGTGATCCCGCCAAAACGGGGGAAAGAAGTTAGCTAAATCCCAAAAACAAAACCCCGTAAAAATAATTTATTTTAGCTCTTTTTCCTGGGAAAACTCGAAAAGTATCTTCGGCTAATATAAGAGAGGCTGGTTTATAATTTATTTTTCGTTTTATCAAGCCGTACGGTACAGGTTTAGCAGCGCTAATAATTATGGAGAAAGAAATCATTTATACTTATCAGATTTTCGATTTATGTGACCTTTTTTCCCCCGTCAAAAGTTTTTTTTTTGCGTATTCTGACGATGAGGTTGAACCAGACTTTCTTTCTCGATAAATTTATCGTTATGAACCTGCAAAACTATGTAGGAGGTCAGAAAAGGTACTCTTTCCTTGTCGATAATCGTTTCAATACTCAGTTCACCTAGTAGTATCCGCTGTAATCCATGTACGCTTGAACTGGATCATTTATAGTGGAGACAAATGTAATATAAAAACAAGCAGAAGCCTTTTCTTCAGTTCTTGGTCAGTATTGTTCATTAGACCAGATTCACAGTTACTCTGCCGGAAGATTTTCTTAGGTTATCTATGGAACTTACCGTACATTAAAAAAAACTATCATAATTCGTAAAATCAATTAATTAATATCAAATTCGATGATTTCATTGAAACTACTCAGAATGGTTGAATAGTAATAATAAACGCAATTTGAAGCAAAAATATACTGTTTTTGAACAATATGGAGAAAGGGAAAACCTCAAGATTGAACATTTTGCAAACTATTAGTTGTGTGGAAAAGAAAAACCAAAAAGTCCCGTTTGAAAGTTTAATACTAAAGGTATGGTCATCGTATTTGCTTTTGGATGTCTTCCTGATACAGTTATTATTCGGTTTTTGTTGTCAGATACCCTTTTTACTTTCCTTCAAACAAAGCACAACTCAGGTCTATCGCCATGAGCAATTCAGCGTTGTGCCGGAAGTATAGGTGAGTGTACTTAACAGTCTGAGTGCGTTTACAATATTGGGTCTGATTTTTCGGTGCTGCCATCTATATATCGC
This sequence comes from Pholcus phalangioides, assembly GCF_987345545.1. NCBI lineage: Eukaryota > Metazoa > Arthropoda > Arachnida > Araneae > Pholcidae > Pholcus > Pholcus phalangioides. The sequence continues at coordinate 117,301,059 of NW_028301608.1, read as the reverse complement.
GAGTCCGTCACTATGACCACTCGACCACCACAGCGGGTATCGGAAACCCCAAGTCCCGACATGATCATATTAAGCGGCGTGCACTAAATAAACTTATACGCATATACATGCAGTGAAATGTTTTCCTATTCTGTGTCGTAAAGAAAAAACGTCGGATTGCTACTGTACATTCAGTTCTGTGTTCGTTCGTGAATTCGCAATGTACAAGAGGAAAGAAGAGTAAACGAGTATTATGTGAAGGGGACCTTGGAATTTCATATGAAACTTCATTCGAGAAATGTATGGTATCGACGCCTCTTGTAGAGATGTATTCTTCGGAACGCACCTCGCGACTCGTGAATTGCTCCGCCTTTCACGCGAAAGCATTTTCAATTCCCACCCCCCCCCCCCCTCCATTCTTATTTGTGTGCTTCGTTCGTTCGATATTCTATTCTAGAAGTTTCGACGGGCGCAAATGAGTTCCACTTTAACCTTTTACCGGCCGAATTCAGATTCCAAGTGATTTTCATTATTTTTTTTGTTAATTTCTCCTTCTGATTTTTTAGTTAAGAGATATCAATCGAGAAATTGAAGAAAAAAAATTTCCCTATGCGTTTTCTTGAATGTTCCCAATTGGGAACATTGGCCGGATCTGACTAAACATAATTTTCGCAGTGAAGCCATCTTACAGGATGATGCAAAATTCGTCATCATTTAATAAATTTATTTTAAAAATTAAAGAATATACATATAGAATTTTAAAAATGATGGAAATAAATTTCTCTCGAATACACTCAAAAGGCATGTATATCTGGATTATAATAAAGAGCTTATGATGAGCTGAAATGCTGGTCTAAAATTCACAAAAGAATACATACATACGGATTTAGGTTTTTGTATGGATCCCTTGGTAAGTTAAAAGATATTATTTAAAAATATAAAGAGAGAGAAAATATTATTTACAACTCTGGTACCTAAAGGCACAGGCTCCGATGACTGCTTACTAGCATATACTTCCATTTTATATGGGAAACCACATTGTTTGAGCAAATCATCCAAATTTTAAATCCAAAGCAGCGAATCGGTTTTCCCCATATAAACATCTTACTTGAATGATGAGTGTATTACGGTACTATTGATTCATCGATGCTTAGTTTATCATGGAACAACCCAAACCGAATGTGTGTGAATTTTTCATTTAATTCATCATAGATAGCCAACTTATCACCGGGTTGTAACAAAGAGTTATCCATCAAATGGAAGTTATTTTTTATGTCTCTAAAGTTATTTCTCGGCATAACAGTGGGGACAATCGGTACTGCTGTATCTACTGAAAGTACCCCAGTAATCATTTTCACTTGGTATTCTGTGATACTCACTTAGCAAAACCAATCCAAAAAACTTTGCGATTTTTTTCCACTCAATTTTCAAATTCGATCCATGTTGTGCGACATAAATATTTGTCATCTCAGCCAAGTAACTGAGGTACTCTTGCGGTAAAACTTTGAAAAAAAATATCAATCGAGTCGGCTTGCACTTAGCTCAGGAAACTTATGACTGATTGCTCCAGTAGGTTCACTTATATTTTTGTCGAATGCAGTACTTTTTTTCCACTTCGGTTGCATGAATTTTAGTCTTTTGGCACTTGACACATGATGTTTTCTTATTTTTTGACTGGGTAATTATCTGATCTTTGAAAGGCAATTTTGACGTAGAAGGCATGTTGATAGGATCTACAAATTCACCCACAAATGAACTACGTGGTGATTTTAAAACACAGATATCCACAAACATCTGCAGGAACGACCGGGCCAAGCATGTTGTCATCGATATCTTCCTCATCTGTAGCCCGCTCATTTTCATCAGGCTGGCACATTTCGAATTCTTCATCAGAGAGATGTGATATATCAGAATCTCTCAAACTCATCTAATAAGCTACTAGTATAACAAAAAAGATGGGAAAAAGAAGTGTAGAAAGTCACAAGACCAGATATCAACTGAGAACTGAAAGACCAACTTACCAACAAAATTACTCAAAACGTAGAGGGAAGGTTGAAGGGGGGGGGGGGCAAAGTCAGTCACAGACAAAAGGGGGTACTACATGTAAACATCGGAATGTGAAATTTGATACTTTTCCTTCCTTTTGAGACACACCAGAGAGAAGGAAAAAGCAATAAATTGTTTTTTCGGAATGCCACTCCCCTGCATTGCACTTTAGAATAGTCAGTAGTGGCCAATGTTCCCAATTGGGAACAATCGTAGGAAAAGTTCCCTGGAATTCAAACAAATTTTTTTTCTCTCTCATTGAGCATTTCTTATCATTCTTGGCAATATTCTACAATTAAAAAAAAATTGAGATGCATGTATGTTTACAAAAACTATTTTAATAATTAAAACATAAACTTACAGATAATTTCCCTTGAAAATGGGTGATTTTAGAATAATAAATTGATATGATAAGAGCTGAATCGAATAACTTTTGTCTTTTCTAAATTAAGTTCAGAACCTTATATGTTCAGGGAAAAAAAATCAGCTATTTTCGTTAAAGAGAAATATTTTTTTTGAATTAATCAAAAGTATGTTCCCAATTGGGAACATTGGCTGTTAAAAGGTTAAATCGAATAAGAATGGAATTGGTTCGGCCTCCACGACACACGTTTCGCCCAAATTCTGTTATAATAGATGGTGGATCGCGGTTATTTTTTTACTCACTTTATTCACGAGGAATATAATCATCCGAAATTCAACGCCAGAGTTCAATCGAATTCATCTCTTTTTTTATTTATCCAAGACTTTCTTTTTCTCCGGTTCGAACAAATTTCCACATCGATTTTCTTCTCGTCTTTGGCTTTTTGACAACGTTCATTATGCATTCGACGAAATTTTCAATTATTCATTGATTGATTTTGTGGTTCAGATGTTCAACCGATCCGTCCATGGATTTGGTTTATTTTCATTCAATTCTCTTTCTGTTTCTAGATGTAATTTTTTTTTTGCCAATCATCGATTTATTCTTATTTTTTAAGGTGACTGTCTTCCTTCAAATGATGAATATCGTCAAAATTTTCAAAATTGTTTTCATTTGTTCATTCGAATGAGTATTTTCTAGAATCCAAAAAACTGTGTCATTTTATATCAACAATAACTAAATGAGAAGTTATTGCTAATCAAGTAAAATGACTTCAATGATCTTAGTTTGAAAATGAAAATGTTTAAATGCGTTTTCTGAAGATTCGTGTTTTTGTTTTGCTTTTTTCACAGCTGTATTTCCAAATAGTGCCGAGTGTGAAATGAACTAAAACCTAATCAATATATTCAAAATTTTTTGATTTACATGATTTCGAATTGAGAATATCAAGTGTTTTTAACGAAAAATGTGTATTTTTTCGCGTATATAATCATATCTCACAAAATTTTCATAATGTTCTAAAACTAAGTTTATTGTACAGAAAAACGTCATAGCAATAATCTGTGTGAAACATGGCGATACAGCCACCTGTTTTCAATGTACGATTTCTAGCAGAAGAACTGAAAATATGCTAATTTTACATAATTAAGATTCTTAATACGTAATCTACATTCAAGATTTTTTTTAAATACTTCCCATCGGTCAATCGCTGGCTAAATCGGAGAAATGCATTTTACTAACACAATGTATTTCTTTTTTAAATCTCACTGATGAACTTGTAAAAATGTAGGTTGAGAAAATCGCGTGTAAAGTGTTTTTCTTGTACATTTACACTATAATTCATTACTTCTTTCTTTTATTTTGAACGAATAAATAAACTGATTGACACAAAAATTTTTGCAATTGAATAAAATATTTCTTGGAGTCATGTTTGAAAAATTGACTTTGGGGGTTGCGACACCAATTAATTTAAAATATTTGTAAACATAATATTACAGAAAAATGAAGTCCAAGAATAAAAATATTGCACATATTTCAAGATAAATTTTATAACGACCAACTTAATTGCAGAGAATATAAAATCATGTAAACCATATATGTGTGCTCAACCCATGGCCCGCTGGCCAAATGTGACTCTTGGAGTTATCTGATGTGACCCGTGATCTCAAACCAACATTGGTAGTTATGAATTAAGCGGTACATTACCAGATCACTGAAGTGACCCACAATAAAATCACTTGAGGGACCCACATCACTTCAGTAGCCCGTGGCATAATCTCAGATCACTTAAGTTGCTCGTGGCGTATTCACAGATCACTCATATCACCTACAGCACATTTACAGATCACTAAAGTGACTCACAACACCATGGGTACCATGGGTAGTAACACCATACGGTAGGGGTAGAGGGCATTCCCCCCCCCCCAGCGTCAAAGGTGCAGTCGACTGATCTAATGTATATATGTAGGCCTATATATGAATTGACATCATCATCATCATCATCATCGTGCTCCCCAACAATAATGACTGTGCCCCCCCCCCAGACTTCCAAGTCTATCCCGCCTATGCGCAGCATAGGATAGGACGCATTCACAGATCATCAAAGTGACACACAGACATTTACAGATCACTTAAGTGACCTGAGACGCTGTTCCAAATCACTTAAGCGACCTGAGACCCTGTTCCAAATCACTTCGGTGACCTGGGACGCTGTCCAGACCACTTAAGCTGCCTATGGCACATAGATTATAGATTTTTTATATCACCGGCAAATTTATACATTCCCAAGAGACCTGTGGCGCATCCACAGACCACTCAAGTGACCGTTGGTGAAAGTTGACATCACTTAATTGTTCCGCGTCAAATTCTCAGATTGCTTAAATGACCCGCGACACATTTACAGATCGCTCAAGTAACCTGGGGCAGCTGTTACAGATCACTTACGTGAAACGCGGCACTTTTCCAGATCACTTAAGTGGCTCGCGACACGCTTTCAAACCAGTGAAGTGGTCCCGCGCTCTCCAAAAGTTGAGCACCCTTGATGTAAACTATACAGTATGAATGCATAAGCTTTTAAGGGCCGTATTCACCGACATTCACCTATTTGAACCTGTAGTTACAATTTCTGGATAAGAGATCGACACGGATTGGTTAAATTCAGGGTTTTAACCAATCTACACTGCTCAAAACAATTAGGAGAGCACATGGTTTTAACAAAATTACGCAAAGATGTATACCGATAAGTAACATAAAATGAATCATCCATAATTTAAAGCCTAGCAGGAAACTGAAGAAGAAAACTTCATATGCAAATCAAAGTTCATGACGTCAAAAACCAGAAAAAGGAGATAAGGGCAGAAATCGGGATGTTGCAGAAACGTCTGTTTTACTGCCGTAACTGTGAAATTCGATTGCGCAGTATTGTTTTTTTGAGACAAGGTGGCTTGAGGATGTCTCAACAACGTGATTTACCGGAATCCATGGCATGGCGTGTTATAGGCAGACTGGAATCCGGGCAAACACAACGTAGTGTCGCGGACGCTGTTGGAGTCGCCAGAAGTGTTGTTGCAAGGCTGTGGAATCGATTCCAAGAAACAGGAAATGTTAGACGTCGACCAGGGCAAGGTCGGCCACGCGCCACTACAGCAACTGATGACCGGTATGCACGGTTAACAGCCCGTCGAAACAGAACAGAGAATGCTACGCAGCTGCAAAGACGGTTGCTCTTGGCAACAGGACGAAGGGTGTCCAGCCAAACAGTACGTAATCGGTTTCATGAGGGAGGGCTCTATGCACGTAGGCCAATGGTCTGCATTCCGTTGACTCCACGCCACCGTGCGGCCCGAAGAAGATGGGCTGCTGAACATCGAGATTGGGAGCAACATGATTGGAGCCAAGTGCTGTTTACAGACGAGTCCCAATTCAGTCTGGAGTGTGACACCCGACGTGTTCTGGTATGGAGGGACAGGGGCACTCGAAATAACCCCGCATTCGTTCGTGAAAGGTCACAATACAGACGAGCTGGTTGGATGGTATGGGGTGGAATCAGCATAGGCGGACGTACGGACCTGGATATCATTCGGAATGGCACTTTAACGGCCCAAAGGTATGCAGACGAGATACTGCGACCTCATGTCATCCCTTACGCTGGAGCCATTGGAGATTCCTTTGTTTTCCAGGATGATAATGCCCGACCGTATAGAGCTCGTCTGGTGGAGAACATGCTTGAAGCTGAAACAATACAGCGTATGGAATGGCCAGCGTGCTCTCCTGACCTGAATCCAATCGAGCATGTTTGGGACGACGCATTGCTGCGCGACCAAGGCCGCCTGTTACTGTCCGAGACTTGCAGATTGCACTTCTTGAGGAGTGGAACAGTATTCCTCAAAGTCTGATCGATAACTTCATCGCATCCATGGCAAACAGGTGTGCAGCAGTCTTAGCTGTTCGAGGAGACCACACGCTCTATTAAAACTCATGCATCATGTCTGAACAGTACTTTTTTTTATCGTTTACATGTAACCAAATTGTTGCCCTAAATCATCTTTTCATGTTTTTTCCATATTTTCAAAGAATTAAAGCTTAATTCCAAATTTTTTTACGTCTTTTTTCTGTATTGCGCATTGATACGCGTGTACTATCCATTGTATGCCAATACGTGGCTGTCTCGCGCGGTTTTCTTCACTTTTTTGCTTGCTCCCCTAATTGTTTTGAGCAGTGTATGTTGATCTCTTATCCAAAAATTGTAACTACAGGTTTAAACCATGTCGGTGAATACGGCCCTTAAACAAGCAAAATAAATATTCATGTAGACTTAATTCTGCAAAAAAACTTATTTTACTGTTCATTGATTAGTAAATGATTTCAAAAATTGATGGCACTTGGAACGCCTTGGCAAAGTAAATTATTGCTCATTTTTATCACGGATAATTATTATTCAACTAGGCCGGATAGTCCCTAAGTCTACTGTACTTTGAAAAATTCAGGTAATGTGTTCAACTTTTTTTTTCCTCCGGTTAAATAATAGACAAGAAAACAGCTCAAAACCTCCGGAATTTGATCCATATTATTTAATCCCTAAGCACATTAAATAGACATGGCAAAAATAGGGAAAGACGGGAAAGATTCATTCATTTCCAGTTGTAAAGGAACATCGAAGCAATTTTCGTCGACTCTCAAAAGCATCAATAACTCGTCGTCTTCCATCGAGACGGTATTAAATAATATCCGATAGAGAATGTCATCGAAAGCTCAGGATGAGGTAAATATTTACTCGGTGTGGGAAGTTCTAATTATTATCGATATGACGTATCTCTCTCTGTCTCTCGTCGATGTTTGAGTGGATTCCAAATATAATCGTTTCGGCTGAAAAACAAATACTTGGTCGTGCTCCAGAATATATTTCTCGTTTCGATTTCTTCATTCTATTCATTTCTTTTTGTGTTTCGCCACTGACATAAACACACACGCGTAGAATTCCTCTCTCAACAATAAATTAAATTTCTCATTAAATTCTGTCTTTCGTGAAAATACTGAGAACACACAATCGCTTCGAGATGTCTCTCGATCCCTTTTTATGTCGATGGCAAATTCTGAAAGTTTATTGTGACGAGAATCTTCGGACTCGCGTTAAAATAGACCATAAAATGTCCGCTTCAACTTTGACGAGTGTACTATCTATAGGAGTGTACTACTGAGCAGGAAGAGACAAATCTTCAAAAATTTACACGCCCGGTCGGACATGTGACTTGAGATAATGCATGCCCAAATCAATACCTCCACATGATCGAAAAATATTACTAAATACTATTATTGGATTTAATTATTTCATTCGAAAAATCATTTCTCAGTGGTAAAAAGAACGTACAAAATAGCGTCGTGTAGTGTTTATTTACATACCTCCTCTTCAGCAAAATAATTCATATAAGATACACAAATTTTTAATATGAATCATTATCTGAATACGCCTTATTACTGCTGTGACTGTTGGTATGATCATAACCAGCAGAGAGTTTTCCAATGTTATTTGTCTTACCGCCTTGTCAGAATTTTTTTCCCGTCAACCCCTCCCCCCCAATCAAAACTTTCCTTTAGATTCAGGGTCAAATTTATGAATTTTTGGACTATCGATGCTTGTACTTGTAAAATTAATGCGGTCACCAATCGGAAGTTAAAGATCAGTCAATTATAATTTCTGGTGCTGTTGTTGTCCGAAAAGAAGTCAATAAGTTACTATTCACTTAGCTCGTGGAATCATAGCCTATTCACTTTCAAAAGCCAAAAGACTGGGTATGGACAGGTGCAAGGGCAGCAGCAGATCTTGGTCGCAAAATATTAAGGGCCGTAAGAAAAAAGTAAATATACAATGCATTGACTGCATAATCCATCGCAACTGCCAAACAAAGTCTTGGCTCTTATTTACGTTCTTATTATTCAATCATTTGTTTGCTGTACCATAGTATATCGGTTACTGCCGCCTGTTTTATCGGCACCTGGAGATCTACAGCTCTTTGTAATTAAATCCAAAATAACAAATTTAAATGCTCCAAACTATCAATTTTAAATACATCCATAAATAATAATTTTAAATATTCCCTCTATTTTCTATTTCTGTTTTAACTAGCACAAGCTAGTTAACAAGGCCTCTGAGTCATCTGATGATGTGGCCCGCAACCTGAAACCTAATTTTGTAAAACTGAACTAAGTGGCACATTTCTAAATCATTTAAGGGACCCGCAGCATATTCGCAAATCACTTGAATGACCCACGGCACAGTTCCAGATCACTTGAGTGACCCGCAGTGCAGTTCCATATCACTTGGGCAAACCCGCAGAACATTCACAAACTACTTACGTGATCCGCGGAAAAATTATAGATAACCTACGCGGCTTGCGGCACAGTTGCAGTGCATTTAAGTGGTCCACGGTGCAGTTCCATATCACTCAAGTTACCCGCGTCACATTTCCTTTAGTAACCTGTAATGCTGTTCAAGGTCATTCAAGTGGCCCACCCTCTACTAAAGCAAATTGAAGATCCTTGCTGTGTAGCATTATTCAATAAGAACATTTATGTACGTTCACATACAAGTCATAATGACTAGATTTGAAGACCTGAAGCGTATAGAGTATACGCTTAAAAGGTAAAATATGTAAAAACCGATTCAGAAAAAGGTGTCAGAAACTAAGTTTTTAATATTCAAAGACGACTAATAAATTAATCATCTTTCGGGTTCTCGAAGGGAGCTGGCAACTAGTCTTGGTGCATGGTGTCAACCGAAAGCGTCGTTTTACGACAAAGGTATTTTGGTCTCTTTCTTTTGTAATCCTTGTAATTGATGACCAAGCTACCAGCCTTCTTTTTGTACCGGGATCATGCACCATAGACTTGGTCCCCCACATCTTGGAGCAGGGCCCCCAGGCTGAGATCTTCTGCGGGTCACCCTGTCAGACTTTTCACGGGCCCTTCTATAGTTAATTTATAACGTGAAAAAAGAAAAATCATGAAAATCATCCCGGGATCCAGGGCTAGAGCCCTGTCAGCCCCACCCATGGGGGGGGGGGAGGAATAACCATAGATGCCAACGCTTGTACACTTCCCCGATGTACCGAGGCTCCCAAGTGATAGTTGAACATAACATAGGGTCGAGTATCTGCCATTTGAAGCCATCAAATATTTCAAAATATTGTTATTATTTGAGGTAAAAGAGAAGTTGACAGATGACAAATGAATTATGCTTTGAGTAATTTAGTAACCTTAATTTTTGAGCTTGGGGTAAGTCCCTTTCTTCACCACCCCTCATAACCGTAACATTAATAAACATCGTGAGCATTTGGATGCTCAGATCGCTTCTCTCTTGGTGGCTCAGGTGGATCGTGGGTTCTCGAAGGGAAATGGCAGCTAGTCTTGGTGCATGGTGTCAACCGTCTGTATCTACACGCCTTCTCGCATGTTTTGGGGTAATAGTGGTAATAATCGATATTCTCTTGTGCATTTGACTAGCTTACTCCCGCAGCTCTAATTACATAGTTTTTCTGTACACCCTTCGAGACAGTAGAGTACACATTCCAGCGAATAAGCACTGCCATGTCCAATAAGTTACTGAAAATTTTTGTCTCTCCCTGCCAAACTACGCCTTTGCTAACTTTCGTGCCAAATTTGGAACAACTTTCAGTTCAGCAGGATATTGAAAGTCAGCTGAAAGACATATAGCATAGAAAAATCCCCGGAGATAAGTCTGTATGTAGATAAATTTAATTGAATTTTCTTATTTGAAACCATGGTGAATGGCTTATTGAACCATACCGTGAATGGCTTATTGAACCATACCGTGAATGGCTTAACTTTCAATTAAACTTGATGCATTAACACATAAATATTTATTTGCGTTTTTTGGAACACTTGCTGTGTATTTTTTACTCGTTTGTTTTAGTTCTCCCGATTTCTTTCGTGGTTTCCGTTGCATCTTGTTTGGACTAAACTAGAACACAGTGTTCAGCAATGGAGCGCCATCATCCCCGTTTCCACAAAAAAAAGCCCTCGTTACAAACTGACTCGTCTCTAGAATAATATATTTCGTCGTATGACGTAATTACGCTAAACGAGGAACGTGGTGGAGTCAAAAGACGTCGATTGGCGTTCATTTCGGATCGATGAGAGGATAATTAATTTTCCTTAAGAATGTCTCCGATTTCGCCGCGTAATTAGACGAGCGAAAAACTCAACCGTATATTCGAAGGAAGGCAGGTTTAATGTTTCCGAAGCCGAACTTTTCACCATAATTTTAGAAACTTAACGAAGTTGTCAGCTCTTGGTGCAGTTCTACTGGTTGTTCTATCTCTCTAAGTATGTGTGTAATACAGTAAAATTCCGTTATAACGAGTATGGTTTATAACGAGTATATACTCGGTATAACGAGTGATTTGCAGGCGAATGTTACAAACAACATTCGCTTATAACGAGAAGTCCGTTATAACGAAAACTTTTACCTTGCTTGTGAGTTGTCCTTATAACGGACTTCTACTATAGTTCGAACTCGTCTCATGAATCGCATCGTCGAATCTCGAATTTTACCGACTCGTAATCCGACGATATCGTAACACACATTCCCCTGCAAGCACCTTCGGTGAGACGATTTGCTATGCTTCTGATGTAAAACGATTCCTTCAAAAGAATTAATTGCTCTACACCAGCATTTCTCAACCTATGGTTCGCGACGATGGCATAGGTGGCCCACAGTGGACTTGATAAAATTATTCACCCGTTGTAACTGACATAAGAAAAATGCATATATAGGTTCAAATAAAGTTATACTTACATACTTAGGTTCACCATACATCATCGAGGTGAATGCAGAAAATTGTGATACAGGATGGCGCTTCACAATTTACGCATGCTGATTTCTTGAAGCTTTGCTTCGCGGTCACTTAAAGTTACGAACCGACATAGCACACTGATTTAGAAATAGATTTATTTCGAACACAAAAATGCACGAGCAAAATACCTTACATATACGACTTATCACAATGATAGTTGGAATTCAATTCACTGTTGCCATTTTAGAAAACTATAATAATGAAAGTAGTTAATAAAAAAAGAATAAAACAAATAAAAACAATACCCGATCGTCCATATTCCTACCTCAAAAAGGTGATAGCCAATAATTGACTGGCAAATGACATAGGTGGTTCAAGGAACGTCTGTATACACCATTCAGTCTTGATTCAACACCACCTATAGAACAAGGCCTCCGCACGAAGCTCATAACGTCACGGAAGAAGGCCATTTCACCTATTGCCATTGGATATAACAGGCCGACACATGCGATATCTTTACCTTTATATCTTTTTTTTGCAGTATATCCAATGCAATAGGAAAAATGGCCTTCTTCATTGACGTCACAAGCTTCATGCGGAGGCCTTGTCCTATAGGTGGTGTTGCTCTGACAGTGTCTTTTTTACCCTGAAAAACTTGGATCACTCTGGCCAACACCATCCATAGCGGAAGGCCTCCTCGCGTAGCTCGTGACGTACACAGAAGAGGAAAAAAGGCGCATTGCATTGTTTTTAAAATTATTGGGGGGGGGGGGGGCTCTAATGACCTCAGCCCTCCAGGTGCAGGTGCCTATGATGTACAATGTCTACAGGTGAAATAACTTCTTCAGTGACGTCACGAGCTTCAGGCGGAGGCTGTCTGCTATAAATTGTGTTGCTCTGGCTAAGTGCCACTTGAGCGAAGGTGTGTCTTCCTTCAGGATATGGAGATTTCCGACTGCTATGATTGATGTATCATGTTTCCACTTTGTACTTGGTTGAAGGCTGATCAAATATTCTTTAGACCATCTATTCCAGAAATCTCTTCGCAAATTTTGAATCTCGACACATTTATCTTGTAGACATCCCGATGCTTCACTATCATCTTCGATTATGGCAGTCATTAGAGTGTCGATGAGGTACTTACTGGCAACACGTCGTGTTGTTTACAAATGTGTTATTTCGTGGGCTCCTACGAATTTCAACGTTTTTTTCAATTTCTAAGTAGGTGGACGTTGTATAATATTTTATCATGTGTATATATTGTTTATAATTTGTGTCAATTGCATCTTTAATTGGGTTGCTGTATTTTTGAAATATGTGACATCCATATTTTTATGGGCATCTTTTTATCAGCCACCTCGTTGGGCATTTTGCCTGTTGTGGCCTTGTACTTGTATTTTTATTTGTAAAGATCTTAAAAATACATATGAGACAAAAATTGTAAAATGTGTTTGTTAGATGGTAATTCAAATTGTAAAATGGTAATTTGAAGAGTTATGTAAAAAAAAATTAGGGTTAAAAATAGCAAATATGTTTATGAAGAAATATATGCTGCCATATATGAGAAAATATTAACTAAAACTTTACGACAAGTCGAGCTTAAATGAACGAAAATCGAAAAAAAAATACCATAACTTTTTTTGAAACAGAATAAAAATTCACAAGAAATGGAAAATTTGACATGTGAAAAGTGCAAAGGCCAAGTGATTGGTAAGACTGAATTTTTCTATTGCAAAATGTGCAATCGGTATATACATCCAGTCTGCACCGGGGTCACTTAATCCAGAAAAATGTCGAAAGCAAGGAAAAAGGACTACACTTATAAAAATATGAAGACAATCAATCAAGCAAAAATGAGAAAACAGCCAAGGACGAATGAATGAACGCCAGGGTCTCTGCCACCGGACTTATCCCGTTGCCGAGATCTCTTCCAGCCCAGCTTCGTGGCAGAGTCTGGAACAAAGTGAGTGTGCACACCTAACAGTCTGAGTATGTAGCTAGTGTTGTGTATGATATTTCAGTGCTGCCATCTATACTTCAAATTGTGAGTGAAGTGTAATGATTGAATATTTGTAACGTTGTAGGCCTGTTGCTCTCTGTGGCGAGATTTTTTAACGGGGAGATCGGTTCGCATTCGCGCCTTGAAGTTGGGAACCACAGAAAACCAACTTCAGCCGACCACCACTGTGGGGTTCGAACCCGGATCCTCGCATCGCGAGTCCGTCACTATAACCACTCGACCACGACAGCGGCAACAGCCAAGGACGAATCATAGGTGATCTCAAACTGGAGATGAAGAATATTATAGAAGAAGCTATGAACAAAATGATAGAGAGACAAAAACAACTGGAGAAGGAAGTTCAAGATGCCACGAAGGCAATCGAGTTCAATCATGTGTAAAAAACTTCGGGAAAAAAGTTGAGGATCTGGCAGAACTAGTACAGCATCTTCGTAAGGAAAATAAGGAGATAAAAACTGAAAATGAACATTTGTGAAACTGGGGATGAAAGAAATGAAATATCGTATAAACGAGCTGGAAACCAAGATCAAAAGAAACAACATAGAAGTGAATGGAATTCCAGAATTGAAAAACGAAAATATTAGTGAGATACTCCAAACTGTGAAAACATGCTTGGATATCAATGAAATTTCAGAAATAGAAAGTGCACACAGGATGCCTACAAGAAACGAAAATAAACCTAAACCAATCATAGTGCGATTTCACAATGAAAAATCAGAAAACCTATGGTTACAAAAGGCAAAGAGTAAGTACAGCCCAACAGCTGACAAATAAATCCTATCTTCAAAGACACCAAAATGAACATCAATGATAAACGAACACTTGACAATAGAAAACAAGATCCTTTTCCAAATAGCACGCCAAATGCGAATCAAGTTTGATTACAAGTTTGCTTGAGCAAAAGAAGGCAAGATCTTCCTTTGGAGGGATGAGAACTCAGAAATAATGTGGATAAGTGATCAAGAGCAACTTCATGAATTAGAGTCAAGCCTACATGGAAATGAACATTGAAGACTTAGTCGACGCCCAGGAGCAACGGCCACTGGAAGAGTGGCCGGCTCACATTCTCGATACTGAATATTCAAAGTCTATGAACAAATTATGATAATTTTCTAGTGTTCTTAACATCATTGAAAGAACCTGTTGATGTGATATGTTTGTGCGAAATACGGATTGAAAGCGATGAAGTCTATCATACTTCTTTTTAAACGTGTCAATTGTGTTACAATTTACTACCTCTGGGGGTAAGCTATTCCATTTATTGACAACCCTATTAGAGAAATATTCCCTGCGACACCATAATCTTGCATTGTCCCTTACCAATCGATACTGGTGTCCCCTTGTAAAAGCAGTCGATTGGCGATGTACTAAAAGTTCAAGGTCCATTCTATCCATCCCATTGAAAATTTTGAACACTTCGATCATATCTCCTCGATATTATATGAAATTGAGTTATTTTATGAAAGACACAGAAACGAAAAAATTATACTGTGTAGGGACTTCAACTCGAAATCACGGGCGTGGAGCCCAAGAGGTACAGATGCCAGGGGTTTACAAATGTTGGACCATATTAATGAAAATGATCTAGTTCTTATTAATGATTCGAACAGCAATCCAACATTTAACTCAACTACTGGAATCAGCTGGATTGATCTTGTGTTAGTAAGGAACTTGGATGAGAGGAAAATCTTGAATTGGCAAGTCAGTGATAGAGAAACAATGAGTGACCATGCGTTGATTTTGTTTCAAATATCATTCGATCTACCAAGAACCATGCGAAGAAAAAATTTAAGAATTGACGACTTGGACATTTTGACATTTAGGTCCGAAATCACAAAAATTATCTACGAAAACGGAATAGAAGAACTAGGACCCCATAATATAGACCAATACTTGAAACGTATTCAAGATAGAATATACAACTCAGCTGTATATAGTAAGAGAAAGTCTGAAATAAAGACTAGGGATGCGTATTGGTGGAATCCAACTCTGAATACAAGAAGAAAATACACTGCTGGCCACCGTAAATGCAACACCCTGAAGGAAGCATGCAAATAATATGAAATTTACAACATGCATTAGCGGAGGTGAGATATGCAAATGATTAGAATTTCAGCGCAGACGCACATCACGCGCGCCTGTGGCGCCACTTCAAAGCGCTATTTAAGGCTTGGAGATTTCGACGATTTGAAGTACGACAATTGTGTTTTTCTTGTGGTTTTTTTTCAAAAAAACGATCAATTATGCCTCGTAGAAAACAGCGATCATCTTTTGATCAAGTATCCGAGTTCGACAGAGGAAGGATAGTGGCCTACCGAGATTGTGGATTATCTTTCAGGGAAATCGGTAGTCGTGTTGGACGAAACCAAACAACTGTAATGCGGATATGTGATCGTTGGATGCAGGAGGGTACGACGGACCGACGTGTTCGATCGCATCCACCTCAGTGCACCACTTCGCGTGATGACAGGCGTATTGTGTGTATGGCAGTGACGGATCGCTCAGCCACATCACGAACCATAGCACAGTACATTCAGTCTGTACCGCATCGTCTGCGCGTACCATTCGACGCCGTTTACAGCAGAGTGGTCTGTCTGCAAGACGTCCATTGCTTCGTCTACCCTTGACGCAGAACCACAGACGTCTCCGCCATATTTCAACAGGATAATGCGCGACCACACGTGGCACGCATTGTCCAAAGGTTCTTCGTCAATCGCCAGATTGAATTGCTTCCCTGGCCAGCTCGCTCTCCGGATCTTTCGCCGATAGAAAACATGTGGTCCATGGTTGCTCAACGATTGACCCAGATTACATCCCCAGCTGCCACACCAGATCAACTTTGGCAACGCGTGGAAGCTGCTTGGTCTGCTGTACCCCAAGAACACATACAAAGTCTCTTTGAATCAATGCCGAGGCGTGTGGCAGCGGTGATCTCCAACAATGGCGGCTACTCTGGCTACTGATTTTGGCAGGAACCACACTTCACAGAAGTCTATAAATTTAATCATTTGATGCTTGGTCAACATGTTATCTACAAAATAAATATTGTTGCGATATCTCTTGTCTTTCTTGGTGTTGCAATTTGGGTGGCCAGCAGTGTATATAAGAGCTCTAAGAAGGAGATTTCAGAGAGAACAAAGAATGGAGGAGAGAGAAGGACTGAAAATGAAATACAGGAGAGAAAAAAATTTGTATAAGAGAATGATAGTTGAAACTAAAAAAAAATCATTAAGTGAATTCTTGGAAAAAATCACAGTCAAGGATACATTTGGCATCCCATATACTGTAGGATAGCAAAAGAGAAACTTAGTCGATCCACTGTGGCAGTTGGAATTTTTGATGAAAGCAACAACTTGACTGAGAGTTATAACGAAACCATTCAAGTACTTAATAGATATTATTTCAAAGAAGTAAACTATCGACAAGAAGATATGGAGCCGTTACAATTAACGGAAGGAGAGCACCAGCATATCATAACAAAAACGGAACTGAGAGGTATAATGAACGAGATTAAACCACAGAAAGCACCAGGTACAGATGGACTGACTATAGAAATATTAAGTGAACTTTATAATTGTGACGAAAACTGGTTTCGAGGAATCTTAAACATTTGCGTGGAAGCAAATAAATTTCCAGAAGTGTGGAAAATTGCAAGGATTGCGTATATCACCAAAGAGGGAAAGGACTTGATGAGAGTAGACGGATACCGTCCAATCAGTTTGCTCCCAATGTGGGGAAAAATCCTGGACAAAGTCATAACACAAAAATTGGTCTGCTACTTAGAGTCTAACAACAAAATTAGTAATAGGCAATATGGCTTCCGCAGAGGAAAAGGAGCTATTCACGCTCTTCATAATATATTGGCGACCATAAAACAAAACATGGAACAGCATATGTATACCTGTCTTATAAGTCTTGACGTCAAGAATGCGTTTGGATCAGTGAGACTAGAGGGAGTCAAACAACTTCTAATAAAAAACGAAATACCAGGCCCACTGCTGAACCAAATATTGGATTTTTTGAGTGACAGAACTATAATAGAAGGTGACACAGAAGTAAGAAAACAGTATAACGTGAGAGTCCCCCAGGGATCGTCCATGGGACCTATTATATGGTTACTCATAATAAATGAGCTATTGGAAATTCCTCTACACCAGCGCGAAAATATCCAAGCTTTTGCAGATGATATTGTCATCACACTGCAGTCAACCAACTATACTAATTTTGAGTATTACTCTTCCAACATTCTGGAACAAGTTAACTCTTGGACGGAGAAATATGGTTTAACGCTGAGTTACCACAAATGCCAATATATGATCCTTAAACATGGCAAGGAAGTAGATCGATATCCACCGATCAGAATTAATGGACACTCAATTCCACACTCGAAAAATATTAAATATTTAGGAATTAGGCTTGATTATAATGCATGCTTTACTGGCCATCTAAATGAGGTCAAGGAAAAAATCTTCAATTTCATGCAAAAACTTCGCAGAATAACAAGGGCAACTTGGGGACTGACCCCATCGATTGTGAAAGAGATTTATCTTGGATATACAGAGCGAAAGATTTTATATGGATCAGAAATATGGTATAATAACCAACTACAATATATTAAAGACAAACTAGAACAGATTCAACGAGTGGCCCTTAAAATCGTGACGAAATGCTACAAGTCGGTATCTAATCACGCAATTCAAGTATTATCGGGGTGTATTCCGCTGTACTTGAAAACAGACATCCAGAAGAAAATACTCGATCTGAAAGTACTGAGAAGAAATATTATTACCATTGGTCAGTTACAGATTGAAGCAGATAATGTATACAGAGAGGTAGAGGATTTCTCTAACCCTCGGGAGAGAAAAGCACTATCCTGGGACAAGAAAGAAACTGATGGAAAAAAGTGGTCCGTATATACCGATGGATCAAAGACGGATGCTGGCATAGGATCAGCATATGTAATCTTTAATGGAAATTACTTGATCCACAGCGAAGAACTGAAATTAAGTGACACAGTTTATATGACAGAGCTGACTGCAATAAGGTGTGCCATCAACAAAGCGAAAACAATGAACATTTCGGAACTGGACTTGTATAGTGATTGATAGTGATAGTGTATAGTGATTGCATGTCGGCTCTTCAGGCACTAAGTTCATCCAAAAATAAAGACCAGATGGTAAAAGAAATTAGAGAATCCACAAATGAGATTCAACTGAAGCTACATTGGGTTAAGGCCCACATAGGCAATCCAAGAAACGAACAAGTGGACAAAATGGCAAAGAGAGCTACTGCAAAAACTCAAGTAGACGTTTCAGTGCACTACTCATTGCTTCAAATAATTTCCACTTGAATATCGTTGAGGATTTTATTTTCCCATGCAACACCCGTATATTGAATATCATTATCTCTGTTAAAAACCGACGGGAAAAAATCATTGAAAGCACTACACATGTCAACATTGCTCCCTAACCTAGACCTTCCTATCGAGAGGGGGCCAATTGTTCCCTTACATCCATTATTGACGTATCGAAAAAATGATTTCGGATCAGAGCCAATGTTATCTGCCAACCTAGATTCAACTTCCTTTTTACTATCCCTTATCGCTTTCTTCAACACTCTTCTTCTATCAGTAAACAATGATAGGTCACCCCGTTCACTTTTATACTCCCTGAATGCTCTTTTCTTTTCAAGATAGAGGTTACGCACGCTATCCGTGAACCATAGAGGGTGCGATGTACAAACACGCCTTTTTAAACGTCATACAAAGGGTATGACGTCGTGCAAAACAGAGGACAGTTTCGTACTAATTTCCTCCCATTGACTTACCACCCCTACTGATTCCAACCGGTCTTTGAAAACTTCCGCTAACCTTCCTCTCAGAACATCAAAGTTAGTTCTTCGAAAACAAGGAACCAGTCTTTTGTTATCAACCTTATCCGAGGAAAAGTTACAGTGAAATCTGACGATACGATGATCACTGGAAGAAAACTCTTCCCCTACCGAAACATGTTCAACAAGATCCTCAGAACTAGTGAGAACTAAATCCAAAATAGCAGTACCCCTAGTGGCTTCTGATACATGCTGATACAAAAAATTTTCGAGCACCAACTTAAGAAATTCTCTTTCGTACTGATCTCTAGATGAAAGGTTCTCCCACTGAATACCTGGCTAATTGAAATCCCCTAGTATGAGAACCCTCTTACGTATACACATGTAGGGAATTTCATCATGCAATTTGGCGATGTAGTTTGGATCCCTATTCGGTAGATTGTAACAAACCCCAACAATAAGTTTATAATGTCTTTTGTTCTCAAGCCAACCCATATAGTTTCAATATCACTTCTCTTCACGTTACACTCTCTAGCCCTCAAACATGATTTCACGTATATCAACACTCCACCCCCTTTCCTATCCGATCTATTCCTCAAAAAAGCATCGTATCCTGAGATGTGTAAGAAAGATTCATCCCCATCCTTTGCCCAAGATTCAGTAATGGCTATAAGATCCAGGCCCTCCACAACCATCATAGTTTCTAAAAAATCTTTCTTATTACCCAAGCTCCTGGCATTAATTAGCACACATTTTAATTTACCCGGTGATTTATTGTCAATCGAGAAGCCATTCAAGTCAGTGATGGGTAATTCCACATCAGCACTTTTATTATTATCATTAACTAACCAGCATTCCCGACTACGTGGTCTGGGAGTAAAAAACCTAACCTAAGACTATCGTAAACCTCCCAGACCCCCCCCCCCCTCTTATTTAGATGGATCCCATCTGAACGAAGCCACCTATCAGTAAATGCGGGAAGCTCCAAAAACGTGACCCCAAGTGAGGAGCAAATGTCCTTCAGGCCTATATTGAATTTTTGGATCCTACTCCTATACCCTCTACTACCCCTTGGCAGCACTGGAATCACTGCCACATCTGAACCCCCCTCCCTAGCGGATAATAGTAAATCCCGGTACTCTTGCAGAGACACACTAATATTCGCTCCTACCTGATTCGTTCCCACCCACAGAATCACCCGCAAGGGCAATTTCGGCGATGAAAAACGTCTCGAACGTTGCCAATCTTCCCCCCAGGAAGACAGCAGCGCTCGAAACCCCGAAAATCCCTACACACTCTGTTCCCAAGTTCCCTAACAATAGAATCGCCGATGATTAAACCCCTATCACTATCCCCCTCTACCTCATCCACGACCACCCATTCGCCCTCTAAACTGTCGTTGTTCGTGGAGATCGCTTCTTCATCAACAGATGGCTCGACGACAAGAGGCTCCGACTCCGTTATAACCGGGCCCTCTAGAACCCTAACTTTTTCCCGTAAGGCTTCGACCTCGAGTTCCAACCTTTCTCTATCCAAGCACCCTTTACAATTGAAACTATCAGCTACTATACCCCTAGACCAGGGAAATCTCCCGTCGCAAGCTCTACACAACACTAGTCGAGGTCGAGGCATACTAACACTATTGCTAAACTAGAAAATAATAATTAAAAATAGGAAAATGAGAAACGTTGACAAGAAATTAAAATACATTACAATGCGAAATATACGGAGTAGATTGTACGAAAAAATTATGTAAAATAGAATGCTCAACACAAAATCACGAAGAAAATATAAAATATAAAGTAGAAATATTGCTACTTTATCGCTCTCACTCATACACAATTTCTCAGTTCAATACAGAACTATAAATTTATATGAAAAATTCAAAAAATAATAGTTTAGTAGTTGGAGATATCAATATTAATTCATATAGTAAAGATGGGAAACGTCACAATACTTGGGCATAATGTCAATAAATGGTTTTATAAGCTTACATGTGAAAACATAACGAGAGAAACTACTGGAAGTAAAACGTGCCTTGATGATGTCTTCTATAGAACAAAACAAAATACAACTCAGCACTTTAAGGTATACAGGAGAAAAGATGGGAAAAACTTCAAGAGGTGATAGTATACACCAATACAACCAACTGTCAACAAAAGGATGCATGGTCTCACATGAAACGCAAACGCGCTAGCGTTCGAAACGGCCGCTCCACAACCGTTAAAATGGCATTCCTGTTGAAATTTATCGTGAGAAAAAGAACATTATACATGCAAATGTAATCTGGGGAAGAAGAATAAACCGTATGCAAATCTGCGTCACAGTGCATCAGACCGGGAAGCCAGAAAGGATCCCGTTTCACACAGCTGCCGACGCAAGCGCACAAATGTTTTCGGATTGGGGGAGCCGCCTGTGGGGAAAACGCTCACCGTACATTCGTGCTGCCTCTGTGGTACTTCCGTTTGCAGCTCCGTAAATGAAATGCATGTCTGCTTTTTCAGTATTACCAAAGTGTGCCATTATCCCGTACGTTACAACTGTTAGAACAGTTGCACGCTGGAATAACTTCGCAGGCCTGGCGTCCACGCCTTTTATTCACTATGACGCAGATTTGCATACGGTCTCTTTTTCTTCCCCAGGTTACATTTGCATGTATGTTATTCTTTTCCTTCCGATAAATTTCAACAGGAATGCCATTTTAACGTTTGTGGAGTAGCCGTTTGCGTTTCATGTTATACCATGCATTCTTTGATGACAATTGTTTGCATTGGTGTGTTTTATCACCTCTTAAAGTTTTTCTGAATCACCCTGTATAAAACACACACAACTGACCGCTGCCCAATAATAGGATACATAATTTTTTTGGAAAGGAAAATAAGAGAAAAAAATGAGCTAAATCAGCAAATAACGATAATAAATTGTAAAAATTTTATTTTTCACAAAGTCTAAAAAGTATCTTAGAGAAGGAATGTGTCCAAAATAAATACAAGCGTATCATGGATGTTTTGACTCTAAATTCTGGTCATTGGAGCAAAAAGGTGTTAAAGTAAAGAAATTATGGAACAAATAAACATCAAAGAAAAATTATATAAAAAACATAAGAAACACCCATACATATTATCCAATGAGATTGAACATAAAAATTATGACAGAAATTTTAAAAAATTATTAAAAACACAAGGCAAAAATATATTAAAAATATGTTTAATGCATGTGAAAAAAACAAAAGACTACAATGCAAATGCATCAATGAGAACATACGAAATAAAAATGTGAAACAAGATCCGGCAAAGTCCACATCAATTCTTTGGAATGATGTGCAGCGCAGGGCTCTATGTGCTGGCGAATTATCTAGCATCAATGTTCCACGTCGTGCCTTGAATCTGTAATAGGTAACGCACCTGTTGAGCACAGATATCGATGATGATTTTTAGGCAATGGTAATGGATGCTTGGCACTTGAACTAAAAAAAAATCTGAATGTTTCAATCTGCCCCCCACTAGTGCCCCTTTTGAATCAATGAATATACTCAGTGACAAAAATTTGTTTGTGTGTGGAAGGGGATTTCCCTTATCGAGAAAACAATGTTCCTTCTTGGACTCTGAGTTCTGCACGATCCGAACTAATGCGAGTGTAGCATCATTTAATTCAGTGACAGTTGGTGTTCCAACGATTTTGTTATGAGAATTATAGTTGTTGATGAAACAAAGAAAGTAGACAAACGAAGAATAGTTGTTGATCAGACTCCATTCCTCCCCGATTTCTTGAGATTGGTTTGCATTCACCGACTTCAGTTCAGATTTATCTTCCAACAACAACTGTTTCGAAGGATCAGAATCAGATGGTATCACCAAACCACATTCACTTAACCAATCCGGCCCTTTCCACCACAAGACATTTTCTTTCAACTGTGATGGTTGCCCTCTGGAGGCAAAATCGGCTGGGTTATCTTTTCCGTAAACGTGATACCATTGATTTGGATTACGTGATACTTGAATCTGTTTTAGTCGGTTTGCGACGAATGTCCTCCACCTGGTATAATCCGATTTTATCCAGTGAAGTGACTTTGACTCAGTCTAAAGAATTATGTTGTTGATTTTCAGATATAAAGCTCTATTCACATGTTCGGATATTCACAACACTGCTCCACACAACTCCAGACGAGATATATTTCAACGAAGCACCCTTTGTCTTTGTACATATCAAGGCCACGTTCACTGCATCATCTGTAAACTCGGTACGAAGGTAACAAACAGCAGAAAATTCCTCACATGATGCATCACAAAATCCACGAATGTCTATACTCCTAATAGTCCTTGTTCTCTCCGATAGAAATCTGGGAACAGAAATGTCCTTCAGAAGAGAAAATTCCTCAATAATTCTTCTCCATTTTACAAGATATAAATCGTCCAAAGGTTCATCCCAGCCCCTCTGATCCCTCCACAGACTTTGCATCAGAATTTTTATGATCACCGTGGCCGTTCTTGGAAAACCTAGAGGATCATAAACCTTAGCAATGTGAGATAAGAGTTGTCTTTTTGTGATGATTTCTGTAGAAGTTTCATCAACTGAGCATTGAATCTATCTACACATATATTCCATAGAATTCCCAGAGTTTTCATGAAGGGAGTTTTCTTCGAATTGAACCAGATTTGAATTGAACCATATTTTTCATAACTTTCTTGATGTTAGAGTTCCACTTCCTCAACTGGAAGCCTACCCTTTGCATAAGGGGCCGTTCAAGTATTACGTCCTCATCGATGGGGGGAGGGGGTATCCAATTTGCTGACTTTTGATGACAAGGGGGGAGGGGGAGTTTGGATAATGCTTACGTCATCAACCACCCTTTATGAAAATATGAGTTAGGATTCAATGGGGCAGAGCTGCTGACGAAATTTTGCTGACAAGGAGGGGGGGGGGGTCAAAAATGGCTAAAAATTTGCTTACGTAATACTTGAACGGCCCCTAAGACATAGTTTGATTCATCAAATTTCTTGCTTCACTGGTGGTTGCAGCTCCGGTCAGCAAATCGTTGACGTAGAAGTCCTTCGATGCAATCTTTGAAACATCTGGAAATTGTCACTCTTCATCTTGAATCAGCTGCTGAATTGTTCAAATAGTCAAAAACGGAGCACAAGTTGTACCATAAATAACTATAGTAAGTCATTCAACTCCTCACTTGGATCCTTTCTCCACCCTATGCATTAAAACTTCAAGTGATTCCTCTGAAGGAGAATCTGTTGAAACATTTATTCTATGTCGGCAGTGAGAGCAACAGCATGCGATCTGAATCGAATAAGAACGT
The DNA here is from genome assembly GCF_987345545.1 of Pholcus phalangioides. Classification (NCBI taxonomy): domain Eukaryota; kingdom Metazoa; phylum Arthropoda; class Arachnida; order Araneae; family Pholcidae; genus Pholcus; species Pholcus phalangioides. Next base: position 117,276,703 of record NW_028301608.1, on the reverse strand, counting down.
GAAAGATATCTTCTTGTAGTCTCAGACATGTGGGCATCGTGCTGGACTCTCCTCCTGAGGATCCAAATTCGAACCCCGTTAACGGCACAGTGGTGGCCGGCTGAAGTTGGTTTTCTGTGGTTTCCCAGCTTCGAGGCGCTCTCCGCAGAGAGCAGGTAGACCCACAACACGATACTGACATAATATGAAAGTTCAAGCATTTCCATCTTTGCTTCAGAAAATGTAAGGCAGATGGCAGCATGAACACGAAACAAGCGCAACTCGACAACATAAATACGTTATGGCCACACATACACCCAGAACACACATTCCGGCATGTGCCGATTCGTTAGAAATCCCGTAGAGGAATGTGTACTAGGTGCATGTACGGTTAAGTAGTAGTCTCGGACCCGAATGCAGAATTTGATTTAGTGAGATAAATACTTAATAACGTCTTGCACGAGGCATCACACACACAAACACCACTCTGAGTTTGGTCGGGCTGTTCTGCTCTCTCAGGGCACCATGATGCGGCGTATAGACATGTTCGGTGCAAGGAGTATTTACGCTTGATTCCGGGAGGAGCTCCATATGACTCAGGTCTTAGTACTCGTTCATGAACTCTACATATTTATTTTTAAGTTCAAGTTTTCTTGACATCTTTCCCAGTCTTGAATCGTTTCACTGCAATGGAACTACGTTCACTCAACTCAGCAGTTGTAGATTTGAATGTCAGACTCCCTTGATATCGTCCCGAATCACTTCTGTTGACATCTGCAGAGTAAATTTCCACACACATCATTTCGTCAGACAACTCTTCTCTTTCGGCGGGATTCGCTACCATTTCCCAGAACCGGTTGAAAATATCGTCCACACTGGCACTACAACACTGAGTCTGAATGCAGCTAACTTCGAGTCCTTGCCGTTGACGCTTGGCGGGCACCGTTCCAGTCAGTATCCATCCCAGTTTTGTTCTCACTGCAAGTGGAGCTCCAGGCATTGAGAGTCGTTCCGGCTCCAGAATATCGAAGAAAATATACAATACAATAATAATTATACAGGGCTCTCGGCTACTAGGACTATCGAAGAAAATATCTGCACTCAGAATTATATCGATCGGCCTCGACTTGTAGAATTCAGGATCGGCTAGTTGGATGTCGGCGAACATTCCCTCAGGAACAGATATCACGAAGTTAAGGATTTTTGAAGACAGTTTTTCGGAAACTAATGCTGTTGTTGTATGAACTTGACCCTTGCCACAGCTTGCGACGAAGTAGTTTCACTTGTGTTGTCGAAATGTCACAGAATTAATCACTCACCCCTAGAATCGAATGCTTAGATTTGTTGAAAATCATTCCTATTTTCTTACAATAGTCCTTGGTTATGAGAGATGTCTGGGTGCCACTATCCAAGAGTGCTTGACATTTCGCATAATCACCACGACACTCCCGAATATTTATGATAGCTGTACACAACAGTATTTCACTTGATTTCGGTTTCGAAGCATTGAAAGCGTTCGACGCTGCTGCTTCTACACAAGTAGGAGTTACGACAGGAAGCTGTATCTTGAATTCATGCAATATAGTATGGTGCTTTCCTTTACAACACTAGCAGTGGGTTGCTAACAAACACTTTGTGACCAGGTGATTATTTCTCAAGCAATTAAGGAACGGCTCTTATTTTACTTCACCATCATCCTCCTTTCGTCGAATGTCATAGATTTGAATTTTTTATAATTACTGAGCTTATGATCTTGTTTACACGCTATACACAACACATTTGTTTGTTTACCAGTAGCACAGGAAGAAGCAAGTCTGGAATTGCCTTTCGACTCTTCCGTTGTCCTGGGACCATCTTGGACAGACTTTAGACACCTGGCTTGTCTTTCAAGGAAAGCAATAAATTCATCATACTTGGAATACTCTTAAGTTTGACTTAGTTCCCACTGCTTGATTACACTATCATCTAAATTTTGTTTTAGAAAGTACACCAACAGCACATTTGAGAGACCACTTATTTCAAGTCCTTGAAACTCAGCCAACTGCCAAATTCGCCCTTGAATTCCGGTAACTCAAACGTTGGCAGCTTGAGATTACTGTCCTTCGACTGAGATTTTTCACTGGGTTGGCTCAAACCATCTTCAGCTTTAGACACCAAACTTGACATCTCATGAATTTTTTGTCTCAGCTCCATGTAGCCGTCATACTCCAATTCGCCGAGTGATTCATTCGATTTCGCGACATTGCGCTAGCACCTTTCTAGATTCTGACTCAAGTGTTTTAGCTCACGTTTGAGTTCCCGCTACAAATACATGTCCTCGGATTCCAAGGCAGATGCCTCTCCTTCCACCGTTCGAATTTCCTTGCTCCAGAGCTTGAATTCTGAGGGGACGTCGCTAGATTTCGATTTCGGTATGTTGACGTACGATTTGAGTCGATTCGGAACGGTACGGAAAAGTGGTGGAACTGTTATGGCTGAGAAATTGAATTTTCTGCATGTTAAGCCGAAACTGATATTTTGGAAAGAAAAGTGATGTCTCCTCCGGAAATCAAACCCGGTTCTCCTTGTATACCGGGCAAGTGCCCTAAGGGGACCCGGGTTCTATTCCCAGAGAAGACAAATCACTTTTTTATGCTCAAATTTCACACTAAAAAGAAGCGGGCGAAATGCCCAAATCGTAAAGATTTGGGCATTTCGCCCGCTTCTCGTGTGAAAGGGCATGCAGATCCGGACCTGCGTCCGCATCCGCTCCGTGTGAAAGGTGGCCGCGGGTCAAACATATGCTCAAGGAATCGATTCACTCACCGGTAGAATTCGAGAGGAGTTTTATTATTGGGATGGAAAGCGTGCCAGAAGGTCAATCGTATAGATAGATGGTATTGACTATCCATGATGGTACCAAGATTATATGGACTAGCATCGTATGGATCAGGCAGATTACCTGTAGAGATGTGTTGTGAGAAGATGCGCACAAGAACCATTGCCTGATGGTCCTTTGTGCCCATGAGATTACACGGAACCAGAGATTTGCCATACATGTATTCTTATTACTTTAGTTACGCTATTAGAACAGAATATCGGTATTTTGGTTTGAGAAGGTGTTAGTTTGCTTCAAAGTGGGATGCCATTAACCTTTCTTTCTTTCAAACCGAGAACAACTCAGGTCTATCGCCATCTATGGGCAATTTACTACCTACTGAGTTATGACGTCAGTGTAATTGTGTGTGTACCTAACATTCTGAGTGCTTATGTAGTGTTGTGTTTGATTTTTCGGTGTTGCCATCTATATTTCAGAAGTGAAGCGAGTGATGTGTTATGATTGAATTACATTTGCTACTCTGTGGCGAGACTTTTTAAAGAGGAGATCGGCTCGCATTCGCGCCTTGAAGTTGGAAATGCCATTAACCTACTATGTCGAAATTTAGAGATGACTGCTTCCCTGTGTAAGACAAAAAAAAAATATCATTGTGTCTGGATGTGGAACTCTCTTGTTCAACGACACAATATGAACCCGACCATCACTTATATGACTGAGTATACTAACTATATCATAGCCAAAGCTACCAGAATGATGGGAATATTGAATAGGATCACATTTCCCCAAGCTAAATTGTCATTAAAAAATAAAATTATTCTTTTTAAGACAATAGCGAGACCTACATCAACTTATGTTTCTCCAGCTTGGGCTTTTTCTTCTAAAGAGAATATGAACAAGTTGCAAATTTTTCGAAATAAAACTCTCAGACGATTTGTCCATGCCTCATATTTTATTAGAAATTCCAACATTAGAAAGGATTTAAAAATCCCAATTATTTTGGATTACATTAAAGAACTTGCGCAGACGTAATTTGACACACTTTGGATAATTCAGAATTTGAACATTTGAGGGAAATTGACAATTATGATTCATTACTTCGAACTACTCATAGAAAACCTAAACATATTCTACGTATTAACTGACCACCCCCATCATAAAAATAATAAAATTTTTACTTATACTTTTGTGTATACATCTTTTTTGTTACTTTAATATCTAATCGCAATTAATCGCATTGTTCATATTTAATCGCATTTATTCAAAAAGTTAAAAAATATTTAAAAAAAATATATCTTGAGCGATGAGAACTGCTTTGAACGGTGAAATGTGTAAAACTATTTTTGGCAAATTAAAATGAAAAAAGAAAGAAATTTTTATTGTGAAAAGATTTTAATAAATGATGACGGTGCTTCTCTTTTTTCTCTTGTTTTTAATCATTAAAAAGGATTAGCATTCTTAACTAAGGCGCTTGATGGTTTGATCTGAAAAAATACCTTTTTAATCTGACCCAAATATAGACTTTTTTTCATATACACTTTACATTCATGCATTACACAACTCACAAACACCTAACACTTTTTCTCTTTTAGGAGGGGTTTAACACTTTGACACTTTTATCATAGGATCCTAAGGGCCACTTCTTAAGCCGCGTGATGGCTCAGCCAGGAACCGGCAAAAACTTACATTCTGGTCTGGTCTGATCATATGACACATTTTTGCTCTTCAGAATTATTAGGGTCTGCGTAGTCCAGTAGTTTGTGTTTTCGAGGTATCATTATGAGTTGACATTCACTTCGAAAACGTTTCGTCATGGTGAGCAGAACACGAAATATGCATTCAGCTACAAACAAATACAGAGGTCACAAAAAAAAAATCTTGCGCAGCAATGTGGTGAAAAGAAATGGGGTAAAAATGTCCATATAAAAAAATTTAAAAGCAATACGTGTGAACGAAAAAGCAGCGCGATGAGGAAAATAGCTAATTACTATCGCACTAAAAATAATGAATGTAAATAATATGTTAGTCAGGTCAGCTAGGTATGTTAGTCAGAAAATTATGACTTAAATAATGGTAAGAAAATCAATTTAATACACAGTAATTTTGCCTAGTCGCGGGCCAGCTCTGCTCTATACCATTCAGAACTTTGTATTTCGTAATGATTATAACGAACGTATAACTATTATCATTTTCTTTATAGAGTATGTCATTGCTGCAGTTGTGGAAAAATTGTTTTCCTTATTAATGAACTTTATTTACCAGTACATATTCTTTACTATCAGTACATATTCTTTACTATCAGTACATATTCTTTACTATCAGTACATACTCTTTACTATCGGTCTATACTTTTGATTTATCGTATGTGAAATATGCCTAGAAGGGAGCAAATTCGATCGATGTGTAACGTGTTTCGTTGATGGGATATCATCGCAGCTAATTCACAAGAAGATGATGAGACATTATAGAAAGATTGATAAATAAAAGGACTTCATTTACATAAAAACTAAACGAGCAGGCACTTTCAACTCGTTCTTCTCTATCCTAATAACTGATATAATTTTTTCTTTGTTCGAGAATATTTATAATAACGTCGTAAGAACTTGGGAAGAAATGTAGAAAGTTTCATCATTTCTAAATTATTTTCTGGCTTTGCGAAGTCGCGTCATAACTTTTAATTGGAAATGGATGACTCTCGGAGGGAAAGTCGTCCTCATTCGAATTTCAATTAAAACTTTCCGTCTCGTGTTTCTACTACCTTTTTTTTTTCTTAAACTGAAAGAGGACGATGATTTCTTTTCTACGTGTGCGTCAACATAATCCTCGAGATTAAGCTTCGATGTCGCAAAAATGAATGCTCTTCTTTCTTGCCTCGAATAATTCCAGAAAAGTCCCCGCGGTTCAACGCGAAGTTCCTCTCTTCTCCTTTTGCGTCTTTCTTGTGTCTTTTCCGTCGTTTGCCCGAATGAATTAATTTTTCCGCTGTGAGTGCGTCGTCATAATCTCTCTCAATTTTTCCAAGCTTTGAAAACATTGTGTGTAGCTACTTCTTCGATATAAACTTCGTGTCGATTTTCAAAACGATCTCACAGACGTCGTCAGACGAGCCAGCTACTTTTGTACCCGAAAAGATTTCATTGTGACTGCCGAATGAATCTTCCCCCGTAGCGTTTGAAATACGTTCTTATGACTCTCTGTACGCGCACTGATACGATAAATATAAGGAATCGAACGGTGTGGGGTGAAGTGAAAATATTCTCTCTAACGGAATCGTCTTTCAGCGACGAAGAATCATCGTGGAAACCATCCACCAAAGTTTCTTCTTCCGGTTTAAAAAGACGCCCAAATAAATAAGTAAATAAAGTTGAAAGAAATTCGTTGTTCGGGGACTTCTGCTGAATTTTTCTAGGAAAAAGCGAAAATGTTGTTGGTGAGCACAATGTGAGTATGGATGAGATGTTTCTTGTGACTTCGAAATATTTGTTAAGAGTTTTTATCCTCACTTCTTTTTTGAGGACTTTGACGCTCGAGCTCGTTCCTCGTTCGCTTGAAAAATGGATGCTGCAGCGCCCTCAAACAATGTGTATTAGGTCAATTAATTGATAGCCATTGTCGCGTCATTGGCTCAACTTTATAAACCAAGGTTTCAGCATGAATTCCGCGTGCACATCCTCCCCTCCTTAGAAATTTCAATGCATCAATCATTTAAATTATACTTATAGAAGGGGGTATCGAACTGAAAGTTCTCCAACAGGTACACTAAATTTACGCAAGCGCATATACACACTCAAATGAAGAGAGCCATTCAGTCACGTTAATCGTTGATGCTGCAATTCTTGAATCAGTCGGGAACATCTTTCAAAATTTGTATTTTTTTAAAAGCAGTTCCAGAATACTTAAATGGCTCGTGGTAAAGTTACACATCACTTAAGCGGCCCTTGGTATAGTTCCACATCACTCAAGTGACCTCTGGTGCAGTTCCACATCACTCAAGTGACCTCTGGTGCAATTCCACATCACTTGAGTGACCCGCAGTATATTTACATATCACTGAAGTGGCCTGTGCCATATTTACATATCACTGAAGTGGCCTGTGCCATATTTACATATCACTGAAGTGGCCTGTGCCACATTTACAGATCACTTAAGTGGCCCGCACTCTCCTAAAGATTGAGCACCCTTAACTTACATAATAGCCAAAACAACATGAAAGAATTGAAATTCAAAATACGAATACAAATTCGTCTGGTTCGAAAGTTGATACCAAACACGGCACAGCTTCGAAGCCAATACTCGAAATAGTAATGGCAATTCTTAAAGTGAAGCAGATATTAGGAAGGGTTCTCTAAGATTATGCTAAGTTTTTCTCCGACGAAGTTCCCAACTGAAAATGGCAAATAGAAGTTTAATATCCTGACATACCATGAGTGCTGAAACTTATGGCAGTATCTGAAACTTCATATATTTGTCATTTTCGCTGATTATAATGTTTATTATGTTTGGAAAGTACTGTTTACATCTCCAAAAATGAATGAGACGAACTTCGTTTTCGGTGGATCAAATTTTCTTGTTATTTTGTTTTGCCGTTTTTGTTTCAAAGGGTTTTTTTCGCCCCTTTTAAACTTTTTAAAAGAAATCATTATTTGGTTTCTACTCAAAGCGTTTTGTTACTAGTTCAAATTTTTGCAACTAAACTAAATATTACAACTTGTTATTTCTATTATATACAAGATACTGTGACAACGAAGTTACTTGGGAACAATTAGAGTAAGGGAGGGGATAAACAGAAATTTGTCGTGTCTCAAGCATGCCATGGATACCGTTGTCAAAGGAGTTATAAGCTGAACGTGAATTCTTGATCTTTTCATTAAAACCGCAACTGCGGCGAATCTCAATTGAGGAGCTTATACTCAAAAGGAAACATTTCCACTTTTTTTTCGAAATGCACTTTTTAATGGTTTATGTGAATCCTTGGAATCAGATCTGTCAGATTATGCAAACGGGAATATTTTTGGTAGAAATTATAATGTGAAGCTAGTCGTTTCTATCAAAAGGGGGAAACCTATATACACCTTTTTCATACACTTCAGTATTTTCCATCTCTCGATAACGGACACCCATCAGATCGAAAAATTTTTCCTGTAACGAGGAGTGTCCACTAATGGATAGTAAGATACATTAGGTCTCATTGATGTAATTCAACATTCTGTCCATCAGTGGAGGTGTCCGCTAACGGGAGCGTCCGTTATGGGAGGTTCCACTAAGGCCGGAACTAGAGGGGGCGGGGGGGGCAACTGCCCCGGGCTGCAGTTAGGGGGGGGTGGCAGTTTTAGATGGAACAAAGAACACCGTTACAAAATTTTTGAATTTTAAAGTTGTAGGGGTGCAAAATAATGTTTGCCTCGGGCGGCAAAAATCTTAGTTACGGCCCTGGGTTCCACTGTAGGATGATCGTGCTTCTTATGTTAATTCGAGAGAGCAGTAAGAGTACCTTCCTGGGCTAGTAAAAACCTTCCGGAATCAACAAGTGACGTAGAAATTTCCGTTTTTTTAAGACTTTGTGACCAGCTTAAATTTTTATCAAAAGGTAACATTTTTCCGCTCATTTTCTTTCAAAACGGAACGTTTCCAAAATTCGAATGTGGATAACTCCCTTGAATGTTGATCAAAAAACCTAATATTTAAATATTCTACTACCATTCCTACATGCTACGCTACCTATTGGGCTGTTTTCTGGTTTTGTGGTGCATACGTATTCTCCCGGAATACGTTTTTTAGCAAAAGTGGAAATGTTCCCTTTTCAAAATAAGCTCCCCAATTCATATTCCCACTTTTCCAGGGAACTCTCTTCAGCACATATTTTTTCACACTATCGAATAGTCTTTACATCACAGAAGAGTTCTAGTTCACGCTCTCACACTATTTTGCTCGGGTCCACCACTGGGCGCACTTCCCTGAAAAAATTACTGCGCTACACAAATATGCCGCAGACCGAGGATGCTCCCTTAAATTAGTCGTTTGATCAAGACTCACAATCGCTCAACGGAAAAAATACGCTGTTATTCGGAACTTTATACCACCGTTTTTCCATTGACAACGGCAACCGTCGTGTGGTTGAAACGTGTTAGGAATTCTTTTTGTTCCCGTTGTTTCCCCTTCAAGTTGCCCCTCCCATTCTCTTTTAAATCGTGTTAATATACGGCAAAGGATTTCCATTTCTACACATACACAATAGCTGAGAGATATCACTTTATTCCTTTCTTGTTAGCTTCTCTCTCATGATTCTTTCAAAAACTTTGCTTTCATCCAGCTTTGGTTCTTTTATGAACGGTGCGCAGTTGATCTCGATGTGATGTTCACTTGAAGCCAGAAGAAGTGTCCGTCAATTGATCTTCATCCGTAACATAATATCAACCGCTTCGTGGGCGAACACATATTGAGCCTTTAATGAGCAAGAGAATAATAATGATCTCACTTAATGAATGGAAATTATGCATAAAAAGTTACGCAGCCTTAAGGTGGTCATCTGTGAAGTCTTCAGAGTGTCTTTTTCATTCCTTTACTATAAGAGGGTAACCTACTATGACTTACTTTACTATAAGGTGGCACTGCTTTGAAAGATGTCTATATTAAAAGAAGAGACCATAAAAGACAGGGGTCTTCAATGCATGGCCCACGAAGCTTTTTGGTACATGTGTGTAAAAGGAAAAAATTATTTTTTTTTTGAGAAATTTTTTCCCAATGAAAATTTAAAAATCAATCATTCTAACCACGAAATAATTCTTTTTAGAAATCATAAATTTATTTTTTTATCACCTTGAAAGCCAGTATATGAATTGACATTGGCAACACCAGAAAAAAAAAAAGTACACATTAAGTTTCACAACAATCGTACACGTACTGTCTTCGTGTAAAGCATCGCTAAATGGGCGCGGTAGCCCGGCCGGTCAGATACTCGCCTAAAGTACCAAAGGATGTTTAGAGGTGTCGCGAGTTCGATACCCGGTTTGTCCTTGTCAGAAATCTTTCCTGACACAGGGGTACAACAAAAACGGCGACTTGACCGCAGCAAAAAATTGCTACCGCAGGGGGCCCCCATCGAGCGGTTAGCGTACCAACCTCTCGATGAGTATAAGAAACAAGCCTGCCGTTCGGAATCGGCAGTAAATTGTAGGTCCCGGTCTAATTAGCCCTCGTGTGCAGAAAATGACCGTGGTGCGACAAAAATGATCAAATGATCAAGCATCGCTAAATAAAGAGTTTTCCACCCATTATTGGCTTGTCATTTCTGCATCTTCGTTTATCCTCCAGCTTCGTTTATCCGGTCCATGAGCCCGAACCCACTCAATATTTTCTAACATTTCGATAACACCTATAAAAATATTGGGTTTATAGCTTCCCCCCGACCCACAATATTGTTGAGCCCTTCCAATATTTTCAATAACTTCACGCCTTTGCATATTGTACTTGATATCATTTCTCATTTGATAACGCACTAGGCACTTTCGATTCCTTCTTTCTACGAAATCACTCTTATGTACAACCTCTCAAGCAAAGACAAGCATAGAAAAGAACGAAAAGAAGATTTCGAGTGAAAAAAACAACCGAAAAAACCGTGTTTTTAATCTATTCACACATAAAGTTCTCAAGGTTACCTTCTTATCTCTAATCGAAGCACACACCTTGGCTTCGAAAGAGTGTTTATATTACTTCCATAGAATTTTCGACGTAATATTATGTCAGAAACATTAGAATGGTAAACTGCGCTCAAAGTACTGTAAGCTTTCTTTGGGAAAAATATCTGAGAACTGATGAGACAGACGTTGATAAACTCCTGGAATAATCTAGTAAAGTTTTGTATTTTCGAAAATTACTTACATAATGGCATCGATATATTTAATCAGATCAAAGGTATACCCATGGGCACTTGCTTCTCTAGTGCTTTTGCAAATATTTTTCTACATTTCCATGAAACTAAAATTTTCACTAAACATAAAATCATGGGCTTTAGATATATCGATGATCTCATTATTTTTAATTTTGAGAATTTTCTTGATCTTAGCGGTGAAATTTACCCTACGGATTTGACACTCAAGTAAACCAATCACAACCCCCTAGCTACGGACTTCCTGGATCTCAAAATTTGCTAATCTAATAACATAGCTTTTATCGGTATTTTCGACAAAAGGAAAGAATTTCAATTTAAAGTCAATTTTCTGACTAATTTCAATTCTAATATTAGTATTAGAATTTTGAAAATTATATTTTTTGGACAACTTTCAAGAATTAAAAAAACTTGCAATAATGCTAAGGATTTTTTAGAAGCATATTCTGAATTCTTAAATATATTGAGTGGCAACGGATTTCCATCTTCTTTTCTGGGTTTCAAAATTTCACCCACACATTTCTTATAGTCATTCAGGCGAAACGCTTTAAAAAGAGTCTTACTCTTGGTATGTTTTTCTTCAAGTTTTCTCATTCTTCAATTTTTAACACACTTTGTGTATATATATTTTTGTGTTCTTAACTCATTTGTTATTTCATATTTTGATTCTAATTGTATATTGTCATTTTTGCTGTTTTATGCCTATTAGGCTTACCACCATTAGAAACATTTTTGCAGTTTGGAGCAATGTGGGGGGGGGGGGGTTCACCCTTGAGAACGACCTCCTCATTGATCCATATTTTTCCTTTTTACAATTTTTCAAAAACTTCTCATCTTTCGCCTTTTCATAATATTTAATTTCGGGTTATGTGTATAAAGCAGCCTTTTGTGGCGCAATACTCTAACTTTTGAAATTTTTCAGATTAATGAACTAATCCTTTTTGAACTGTTCTGCCGGACCACCGGGAGTCGGTTTTTTCAACGAACACAAAAGAGAAAAGGAACGCGAAGGAAATTCGTGTACCCGCGAGAGCATTAGAACAGCTCCGGAATGTCATACGCGTACGGCTTCGTTTGTATTGTGTACGCGTCTTTAGGTACTGCGAATCAATACCTAAACTTCATTAAAAATGGCAACAAAAGAGATCTCGGTTACAATGGGGTAAAAAAAATCACGTCAGCTGGAAAATAGATGGCAGGAAGCTTCCTCAACCGATTTTATAATGAAGAATCAAAAAACAGGTTGAAAACTGGAGATGGCTATGATAAATTTGTACGAATAAAAACGGGTGAACAGCTTAACTACTTCGCTTACAAAGTTTCAGTGAGAAATTAAGATTATCTCTTTAATTTTGAGCACTTCGATCATATCTCCCCGACACCTGCATTTATCCAATGAAATTCAAGTTTTTCCTTAAATCATCATTATCATCATCACAGCATAGAACACGATGCGGTTCTAAACCGATTGATTAAAAATGCAATATAATCATATAGAAGTTCCGAAAATTTTACGAATTATCGGAATTTAAGCCCCCCTCCATTCTATTGGTTACCAGACGACCAAGCGTCTTGCTTTCGAAACAAAAACACCGCCAGTTCTCTGATATTTTTAGTTCACCGAGCTTTGAGCAGAGTTAGATTAAAGAATCCAGAAACTACTTTCTAAGGAAGTGCGTCTTCCAACATGGAAACTATCAGCTTTTAGATCATCAAAAGATATCTTCTGAGAGCCATCTCCTAGTGCTTCAAAAGAAATTATAATGATAAAAACCCCGTTCTCTCCCCTCCCCCCAATCATTTCTTATACATTATCTGGTTATCCTGCATTTGCGTAAACATTATTTCATTTACATATTTCGTGATTAAGTGATCGAACAATTATTTTCCACACGAAAGTGCTGATCGAATACTTTTTTCCCGGGTGTTGCCAATCTAAAAACTGGTTTCAACGTCACATTAGAATAAATTTATGATGTTTTTTTCAATTTGTTCCACATTTACAATGGTTCGTTTCCCTAAAAATTTTAATTGAGAGAAAAAATATTTTTTTTTTTTTTTCATTTCAAACTTACCTATATATATATATATACTGTTGTTGGAACCAATAGCTGAAATAATGATAACTATAGAGCCCGGATTATATACAAGCGCATATGCAATTACATATTTTAGCCCTTTTTGTGGTTAGTGCATATAAATGCATAAAATCACGGAAATTTTGGAATAAGTGCACTTTTTTTTCTATTAAACGCATTGTACTATTGTTTTATCATTTTATTCTTCAAATTTAGTCAAATCTTTAATTTTTTTGAGAAAAATATTTCACCATTGTGTATTGTCCGTTTAATGCATGTTTTTAGGCATTTTAAGTGCATATTTTGCACTTCTAAATGCATGTTTGTTTTTTTTTCATTTTTTTAGCATATTTTTCTTTTACGCATATTTCTCATTTTTAGGTCACATTTCAGCATTTTAAATGAACATTTTTTTTTCCATTTTTTTGCGTATAATTCCCCTCTTTAGGCAACATCAGCATTTCTGAATGCATATTTGTTTTTGCATTTTACATATATTTTTAAATATTCACATCTTTGCCCTATAGGGCATATTGAGGAATTTTAAGTCATGCTATTTGTTTTATGGATATTTCATTATTTTTAGTTGCGTATTTTGATATTTTAAATGAATATTTTTCAGTATTTTTAAATGCATATTTTTCACAATTTTTTTCATTTTTCAGGACTTTAAAAATGCATATTTTTCCATTTTTGTGTGAATTTTTCATTTGTAGTGGCATTATTAGATTGAATTTGTTTCATTTTTCACATATATTTTTTATTTCTCGGCATATTACGGAATTTTTTAAGGCAGATTTACGGTATTTCTATTTTTAATGCATATTTCAGCGTTTTTAGTACATATTTCCGTGCTTTTAGTGTTGTACAAGCACAACACATTCTATTTCCTCCATTCTTTAAGGAGCTAACTTGAAGGAGAGGCCAAGAGAGGCTTGGGATTTTTCAACAAAAAGCCCAACATCAGTTAGTCAAATACTTACAGCGCTGGTGACGAGGAAGAACCTGCATTCCCTGATCCGCAAGAGGGTCTTCAAAAAATCGACTTGACCTGTTGCCACGGACTCCTGCCATACAGAATCGATCAAGATTGCCGAGCCGGTTCTTCCCATGCCGTAGCTGCAATTAATGAAATAGACAAACTTTTCTTGTTTGTGACCATGACCAAATTATGTAAATCGCCAAATTAATAAAATTTTATGATCTACATTATTTCGATAATAATCTGACAGCATTATGGGAATGAGCGAAGACGCGTGTCTGATGCTTTGTAACAGAAGGGTTTTAGCATAACACGCGTGCATGATGTCAAATAAACAAACTGAAGTCAAAAATGAGGTAACGGTAAAAAATCGTGCATCAATTTATAGAAAATCCCTTTTTATTCATTTACTTTCAGCAAGTTTCGAAATTACTGCTCACAATATCACTTGTATCCTTCTGAATTTTCATAACAGTCAGCTGGAATTTCACTACATATCTGGCAATCAAATTGTGAAAAACTCAATTTATATTTTTTGCGTAAATTAATTATCATTTGCTATAAATACTCAGATTTCATTGAATAACAATTTGTCACATTTTAAATTCCTACACAGTATGGCTAATGTATAGCGTCATGTTTTCTATAAATTTCGTAAACGTAAAACTTGGTAGAAAATTCGGCATATTATAAGCAAAAAACATGCGATTTAAATTAGAATTTTTATAGAAAGCACACACCCACATTTATATCTTCGTGGATATACAAGCTATTCTCAGGAAAATGCACAGAGGTATTGCACTCAGTTAGTGATATAGTTGTTGAAAATTACAAATCCTTTGCAGTTTTTTGTCATATATATAGAGGGTTGATCAAAAACCTTTCTTTCTTATTCAATTTTTTGTCGGTTCCATTGAATGCACTCGTGACTAAATTTTTACTGGAAATTGTGAGAACAAGCATAGGGTTCACGTGATCGAAATTTGAGAACGATTTGCTTCTAGAAAATCGAGAAAAAATGTTTGAACTCCAAAAAGGATACAGATTTTTGGAAACATGGTGTACGTACCGGTTACTTCAAAAATGAAAAGCTCTCAAACGATTTACAAAAATTTGTTTTCGTGGGAATTTTTTTTTATACGAGATTTTGGAATAGCAACTGTTGCTATTATTATTACCATAAACTATGCTGCGAAGCGTCAGGTTGCTCCCCATCTTCCTCATTCTAGGTTGCATCAAGCACGTGGCTATACGTATGCCCATTAGTAGTTTTAAATGAATGTAGTGTTGTTGTTTTTGACTGAAGAAAGAAGAGTCATTTGGGGTTTCCTAATAGCGTAATGTTGAGGACCAAGTCCATGAAATAATATTAAATTATATTAATAACTTATATATTAAATTATTTTACATTATAACCTATGTGCAAATGGTTTCACAGAATATTATCGAATATACTGTAAGTTCTAGCACGACCTTTATCTCATCAACCGTCCGTCGTATAGGTACGATTCCAATTTAAAAAATGCTCAACAGGCGTTGAAAAATTTCCATGTACTAGATTTGAGAGTTAAAATACAGTGTGTACCAAAATAAAAAAATCTAAATTTGTATACGGTCCCTTTGTGCTCCAACTTCTAATTAGAAAGTTGTTTCTCAGTCTCTCCTGACACCAAAAAAAAAAAAAAATTCCATGTTTCTAAGTGCGAATCGATAATCGCTGAGATATTCGAATTAGAAAAACGGAGAAAATTTGATAAAGATCAGCGTTATACAAATTTAGATTTTTTGGTAATTTTTGAACGCCTGTTGAGCATTTTTTAAACTGGAGTCATATTTCTACGACGGACGGTTGATGAGGTAAAGGCCGTGCTAGCACTTAGGGGCCGTTCAAGTATTACGTAAGCAAATGTTTAGCCATTTTTGACCCCCTCCCCCCCTTCTCAGCAAGTCAGCAAAACGCCGACCCACTCCCCTTCCCCCCTTGTCAGCAAAATTTCGTCATCAGCTATGCCCCTCTGAATCCAAACTCATATTTTCATAAACGGTGGTTGCTGACGTAAACATTATCCAAACCCCTCCCCCTTGTCATCAAAAGTCAGCAAATCGGAAACCCCCTCCCCCCCTCGATGATGACGTAACGGCTCCTTATGTAGTATGTTCATCTGGATATATATATAAAACATTCCTTGGTGTAAGGTGTGAGGTCCGTTTACTTTCGGCAATTTTTGGCAGAGTTGTAATAAATGTGAATATCCTTTGCCGGACACGTACAGCCATCTGTCGGTCAAAATCTCGGCTGTTCCAACAACTTTTTTTTGAAAATCATTTTCTGTAAAAAAAAAAAAGACTCGAAAATGGAAAAAAATAAAAATAATAAAAATAAATGAAATAAATATAAATAAGTATCAAATGTGATTAAAAAAAATTTGGTACCCAAAATTCTAGCTTTTGATCGATGATAATGACGATACAAAGATAAACAATTAATCGTAACTATCGATAAAAGGAATCGATAAGGATTCTGCTGACATTCCGCCAGTCTTTTGGGGCCGTTCAAGTATTACGTCAGCAGATTTTTAGCCATTTTTGACCCCATCCCCCTCTTTGTCAGCAAAATTCTGACCCCCCACTTCCCCCCCTGTCAGCAGAATTTCGTCGGCTCTGCTCCCTACCTCCGCTTATCGAGATCATAGACGTGCTGGGGGGGGGGGGGGGGGCAAGGCCGTCTTAAGAGTAACATGGGCCCACGGGCCGTGGCCAGGTGGGCCCATTTCTTTAAGACGGCACTGGGGGGGGGAGGCATGGGGAAGGCTCGTGCCCCAGACAATCAATTTCTTTTTCACCGCAAAAAATATTTATAGAAAATTGAAATTTGGGAAGAAAATATCTTTGTATGTTTTATGATAACCCATTTCTGCTGTTAATTTCAACGCTATTTGAAAAAATTTCTTATTAAAAACTGATTGCGTCCCACTTTCTAAGCCAGCGGTTCTCAACCGGTGCTCCGTGTGCCCTTCCCAGGGACTCCGCGTCCACTCCACAATAGAATAAATCAGTAAATCTGATAAATAAATTTAAAAAAAAACCATGCCTGTGGGACTGCGCCATATAAATTGTATAGTGAAAAGGGTTTAACAAAAAAGTTTGAGAACCGCTGCTTGCTCCAAGCCATAAATTCTAAACCCACTACCCACGGACCAAATGTGGCCCCGCCACCTCAAACCTAATTTCGTAAAAATGAACTAAGTGAACACTTGATCGCTCAACCGTGGCCCATTTTCAGATCACTCAAGTAGACCCGTGGCACATTCAGCGATCACTTAAGTGACCCACGACATAATTCCAGAATAATTAAGTGGTCCTTGGCACATTTAGAGATCCTTTGAGTGGCATGTGGCACATTTAGAGATCCTTTGAGTGGCATGTGGCACATTTAGAGATCCTTTGAGTGACATGTGGCACAGTTTTAGAGCACTTAAGCGGTCCCTGTGCCCGCTGCTGAAAATGCCACACTCTGGATCAGAGAGATTTTTAAAAACAAAAGTAGAATAAATAAAGTCAAGAAAATAATTATATGGATAGAAGACAATGAAAGACAAAGAGTGATCCCACAGACACCATATCAACCAATAGCACAAGTACAGAGGATTAAATCGATTATGACTTTTATCTGATTTATTATTGATTTCAATATGCGATTTAGGATTTTATATTCGAATTAAGATTTAATATGTAATATATAGTATATAGTATAGCATATAGTATTATATGCTTGATTTCCGATTATATACGTAGATTGTGATCTCGCAACTGATTTTATACTTAGATTATGATTTTATAGTTGTTATGATTGTAATGTATATTTTGTCATTATAGGTCATTAAGAATATTTCATATTTTTATAAAGGGTGATTGGTGACGTAAGCATCATTCATTCCCCCCTCCCTTTGTCATAAAAAATCAGCAAACCCTGAACCCCCCCCCCCCCCACCATCGATGCTAACGTAATACTACTTGAATGACCTCTTTTACAGTTCATTCTGATGATATGTTCAACATTTTGAATTGCGTCACACAAGTTCGAAATGTTGAACCCAAATGAAAAGCATAATAAAAACAGTGCATCCGTTGAAGAGATGAGCATCACTAATGAACCACTTTCTGACATGTTCAGTTTTTCTCTATATATAGGCCACTACAGCCATACCTTTAAACATAAATTTCCAAAATTTCAATTAGCTCAGTGATAACGATAAATAAATTCTCATTTTAAAAATTTTATTTTGCAAAAATTATTTTCAAAAATCTCTTCAAAACCTTTTTTTTTAAATTACAATATTAAAAAAAGATTCGCAATTCCTACCGCTTATTATTAATAAAAAATAAACTTTATTGCAATATGTTGAAATTGAACCTTAAGATGGAAAAGTTACAACATTCAAAAAATTCCGAGACTCATTTTAATACGGAAGAATGAATACAGATATTACCTGTTTATACACTTGGTGCTTCCTTCGAACTAACTACCCTGTGCAATTATAAATTTTTGTTATTGTTCATAGATGTAACTGCGGACGGCAAGCCCTTTTTTTGTCACATCCCCCCCCCCCAGTGCCTGTTCTTGCATCTGTCTCAAGAAGTTCTGTCATCTGTCTCGATTCCAGAAGCATCAATTCAGTAGGTTGTTTTGATTATGTATTCCCACATCAATACAAAAAAAAAACGAAATGCATGCCAACTTTTCGTTACGAGCCGAAAAAATACAGACAAATATTTCCTACTAAACAAGTGATTCCCACGCCCCCTGGGGGGGGGGCGATGGAATGATCCAGGAGGCAGTAGAAGCTACGGATAGGATCCTGTGGATTAGGTTGCGTTGGGGGTTGATGGGAGAAAAAATTTTCTGAAGAAGGGGGCGATGAGATAAAAAAGAGGCCATGGGTAACTATATGTACTAAACCATAGTTCCCAACCTTTCTTGTCCTATATCGCCCTCTTCTTCTTTCAGAATTTTTTTTCTCCCATCGCCCGCAACGCAATCTAGCCCATAGGACCCTATGTTATACCCGTAGCTTCTACCGCCCCCAAGGGAGCGTAAACGCTCACGTTAGGAATCACTATACTAAACGAATCTTGTATTGTTACGAAAAATATTGCTAAAACGCAATTTTTTAATAACTCCTCGAAACAATAATTTCTTGTTGCCAAACCGGAAATGTCAAGATATGCTCGTAGCTTCTAGATTTATCTAGAAAGTCTCCGTGCGGTAGCGCCGCGAACTTGGAAACTTTAAAATAGAATTTTGTGGAATATTCTTTCTCCTCGAAGTTTCGACCGTACCTATAAATAGTGAGGCGATCACAAGAAAGAGAGAGAGAGAGTAGATTATACATGCCCTTGTCCTCAAGTGTTGGATCATCTTTAAGAAAAATAATGCAAAATTCAAGAGGAGCTCAACCTCCGAAAAAGGGAATTTATGTCAGAAAATATTTTTAATCTCGCCACTTATCCCAATATTTTTACAATTCTTAAAAAACTCAAACTCATCCAATCTAAACTCCAAGTGGATCGCCATCTTGTGTTCCAGGTCAACGATTTGGAAGTGGTGGACCCTATGGATCAGTTAAATTTTCTTCAGTCATATGTTATAAAAATAATTACACTCACAAAGACTTTGTTTTAGTGGCCTCCATTAAGACTGCTCTAATTTGATAAGTGTTCCTATTGCAATTCGTCGTACTCCAAACACATCTCTAGGTCCTGATAGTATCACCGCTAAATCATACTCTTTAATCCCTGACTGTCAAATTCATCTCTTGTGTGCTGAATGCAACAAAATTTGGCTCTTTGGAATCATTCCAGTGGATTGGAAGTATGGAAAAATGACTTTTTTACTCAAATCCAATAAAAATCCAAGCTGTCCTAAGTCTTATCGTCCACTGACATTAACAAACATAAAACTGAAGATTTTGAAACGAATAATTCTGTAGACTCAACTGGATCTCCTTAAAATACAAACTTTTCCCAGCAAACATTTATGCCTCTAAACCACTTTCTGGATCCGAAAACCTTCTTAATGACTTATAATGCTTTATTTTTAATACTTTCAGGCTCAAGGAATTTGGCGACATCGTTTCTCTGGATATTAAAGGTGCCTACGACTCTGTCATCTATTCTGCACTTTTATACAAGCTTAAATCTTTTGGGTTTCATGGAACTTTCATTAAATGGATGGAGAATTTTTTGACAGACAGAAGATGTATCATTAGTTGGAGAAACCATCAGTCAGATTGGAATGACTTGAAAGGGGGATTGCCTCAAAGGATATGTTACTCCATGGCTATTTGACCTATATATTTCTGACATTCTTTCTCACCTACAAAACTCCATTCATCCCTTCTTGTATGCTGATGACATCTTTCTTTGGATCAGTAAATCAGACTTTAATGATATTACAGATGAATTAAATTCTGCCCTAAACCTTGTTTCAAACTGGATGGATCAGTGGGGATTCGTACTTTCTACTGAGAAATGCAGAAGTACAGCATTTTCACGAAAAAAAGTATTCCTTTTCTCCGAAACATCCAAATCAACGGTGCTCAGATAAATTACGAGAAAAATGTCAAGAGTTATTTGGGATCAAAAGCTGAGTTGGAGCCCCTAGGTCAATCACATTTCCAAAAAAGTCATTAACACTTGAATCGCTAAGTGTAAAAAAAAGGGGTCATGTCACATTTTCTCAATTTTTGTTTTGATGGATTCTTGTAATAGAGACGCCAACGCATCGTTTTGAGGTAAAAGTGGTCTGGCCTCTAGATGCTGAAAAAAAACGAACGTTAAAAGTAAAGAGGTGTCTAGGTTGGCTAAAGACAATCTTAAAGACAATCTTAGGTAAATTGAAGAATTTCAGTTCAACCAACAACGGATGATTCAAAAAGTTTTAATTGCATTAATATTCCTCATTGCGTGGCATATAGGCCTATCATTTCACTAAAATTAACTTAACCGGAAATGGATGAATTTTTAGGGAATTTTTCTTGTTTTATAGAGCATATATTTAGTTTTTTTATGAATATAGTATAACTTAAATACATTTAAGTCATTCTAGCCCTTGTGATCAAACATAACGTTTGGTCAAACGGGATGATGATAAAAGGTATTGATAAAATGGGACAGCTCTGTTTTCTGTCCGACATAATTGGTTGCAAAATGTTAAAAAAAAAACTTTCAAATCTTTTTTATTCTTTTCTAAAACGGGAATTTTTTTTTCTTTCGAACTAAAATCCTGCATTTTTGTTATTTATTTGTGAGGTGGATAATGGAACCGTCTAACTAAAGTATATCATGAATTACAGTATTTTTCAAATGCAACAATACGTTCGATAACGAATTGTCCTCCCCTTGAGAAAGTCTCAGGGAGGAAAAAAAAAAGAAAGGGGGGAAAAAAAACTGAATGTGGTCAACTTAGAGAAACTGGTTAAGAACTGAAGGGCAGGTTTTTTTCCCCGTCACACATTTATCTTTACTATAGGGAGGCCATTGCAAAATCAGATCCGCACGCATATGGATCACAGGAAATACAGGGAATTACAGGAAAGCTATCAACGATAAAACTAGTTCTTTTGTTCGTATTTCAGAAACAAAAGGTGAAAAAAGTGTATCTTCACATCTTCACGCTCCCCCCCCCTCTTCTTTTTCTACTAAACAGCAAGACAGAAAGATAGGGGATTAAAACAAATTCCGTTCAATAAGGTAATAATTGGGGCTTGTGTCAGATTAATCGACTAATCGGGTCGGTTAATCCCAGTTAAGAATTTTAGTTGAGTTTTAATCGACTCCGATTAATTCAATTGAAATTTTTATAAAAAGTTTGTGAAGTGACTTGATTTGTTTGAAAAAACTGATTAAATGTCTTATAAATCATGTTTTATACAGAAAATTTCGGATAAGTGAGTATATTAAAAAAAATATTTGAATCGATATTTTGTTCAAATTCGATTCAACGAAAATGGTGATTTCAATTTCAAATTGAGTTTGATTGGATTTTTAGAAGACAACAACAAAATTTATTATCTCCACTATGTGAACAGTAGTTTTTCGTATTCTTGGATATCGTTCTTCGTATTCTTCATCAGCTCATCTCCTCACAAATACCATTCTGGAGGAGTTTGTAGGAAAACAAGCAATAGCCTAATCAAAAGTAGTTTTGAAATCTGCGAATAATAACCAAAAACAACCGTTTAAAAAATAAAACGACAAGATCCAAGTGAAGAAATGACAAGTTTTAGCAATTAACATGTTCAGCATATATTGTTCCGCATAATTTTTCACAAGACTTCGAGATATTGCAAAACAAGAAGCGATTCGCAGGCAAACACAGATTTATTTACAGAACAGAAATTTACACGTATTCACAAGCTAATCAGAGAGCTAACAACTTTCTCTCAACGTTCAATCACAACTGACTTTTCATCCATACTATCTCTAAAATCGCCTCGAGCCTGGAATCTTGTTAGCGCCACACTATTTATAAACCTAGTAGAAACTTCGAGAAATAGAATGTTCTACAAAATTCTATTTTACAGTTTCCAAGTTGGCGGCGCCACCGTACGGAGGTGCGTAACCATTTTCTGGAGGGACGGGACTTTCTAGAATGTTCCCACCAGTTCTCCGCCAATCGCAGGTTTGTCCGATAAACCGAAACCGGTATAAACTCTCGTTGCCAACAAAAGATTGCGATGAAGACTTGCGTGATCTATCTTCTATAGTTCGTAACATTGCCCCTCTCTTAGAATTGTTCGTCCCAACAATTCAGTTCTGGAGTCGGTGGGTTTCATTCATCGTGATAAGACGCCAGTCTGTTGAAGTGGACCACCTTGCACTTCGAGGACAGCGTTTTCTGGATCCGAGCTAAGACGTCGTTCAGTCTCTTCATGACTCTGTAGGGTCCTTCCCATGACGTCTGAAGTTTCGGGCACAGTCCTTCCCGGCGATTCGGGTTCCAAAACTAGACGAGGTTCCCTTCCTTGAAGTCATGAGACGTAGCCTTCACATCGTAGTGGTTCTTCATCTTTTCGAGGCCGATTTTGATCTGGTGCCTGGTGATTCGATCCATGTCCTCGAGGTGCTCCTGGAGTCTCTGGACGTGTTCTTCCGGTGGAAGAGCGGCATCTATCGGTCGTCGAGACATCAGATCACCTGGCTGACGAAGGTCCTGCTCCATGAGAGATGGCGAGTATCCGGTGTTCACGTGGGCGGTACTCGGTAACGGTCGCAGGATGTTCGGGGCGATTGCTTTGCGGGCAGCGCACTCGTTGCTTTTCTTGCACAACTCGTCCACATCAGTTCTGGATTTGTCCCAACAGAATAATCGTTCACGGACCTTCTGGAGAGTTTTAATCATGCCGAAATGTCCACCAGTCGAGCTTTTGTGCAATTCTTTCAGCACTTCTTTCACACGGCTCCTTGGAAGGACGAGTTGCCACCGGAATGTTTTCCCATCCTCCGACTCCCATTTGCGGTGCAGCACGCCATTTCTCATCTCCAGAGAGTCCCATAGCACCCAGTATCTATTGATCGTCGGACTGGAAGAGGTGACGTCTTGCCATGTTTGTTTACTCCCGGTGGATTCTCTCAAGTCCATTATCAGTCGTATGTCGGGATCTTCTAGATGGTCCTTCCGAGTATTCTTGTCGCTCCAAGGATCGTCACCTGAGACTTGAGATGTTATCTGTCTCACTACAGGGTTCGCCGGCCCGCCCATACTTCTCTTCTGCCTTGAGACGATGGTGACATCTCCGTGGACCCGGTCCTCTCGTCAGGGTGTCGGTATTTCCACGCTCTTTTTCTTTACGAGGCTAGATCGCCCTCTTCATGCCATCTGACCCTCGTGAGAGAACAGTTCCGGTCCTGCCATTGGTCTTGTCTGCATAGGCGATGCATTCTCTTTCCGCCTCTGGAATGTCCATCGCCTCCCTTGGAAGTATTTCGTTACGACCACATCCGAGTAGGGCGATACGTTCCTTCGGCGTGTGCAACTAGTCATTCCTCATGTCCAAGGAAAATCCATGTTTCCTCAAGAAGTCCACTCCGATGATGCACGGATACCTTATGTCTGCCACGAAGACGGTGTGGCGGTAGGTGCCAGTGGCGAACTTCACTGAGACTTCCAATTTTCCACGCACAGTCATTTTTTCTCCTGTGACTGTCTGCAGCGTCAACGGTGGTGGTACGTAGAGAAGTCGTTGCTTGAATTTCCGAACCAGGTCCATCCTGACGATGCTCACGTTGGCTCCGGTATCGATGGCCATCCTGCACGCGGTCCATCAATCTCGCCTCTTACGTGGATTCCGTGGTCTCCTCCGTGCAGCTGTGAGACGTGGTACACTCGGCATTGTGCATCTTCCGTACCGGTAGCTGTGACTGAGCATGCGCTCCGCAGGTGGCCTTTCCGTGGCGTTTCCAGCTTCCCAACGACTTGTCTTTCTGGGTTCCACGGTCGTTCTTGGCACTCTCCAGAAGATCTTTCGGCTCTCTGATGATGCCCGCCGTAGCGTACTCCACAACAGCATCCATTCGTCGTTCTCTCCTCGAAGCTTGACGAGCTGCCTCGTACTTCATGGCGTAGACAAGAGCACTTTTCACGTCCTTGTACTCGCCCAGACGCAGCGCCTGCTGGATGTTGGGGTCCATGACAGAATCGACGAAGGCTTGTAGGGTCAATCCGTTCCTGATGTCCGGCGGACAGTCCGGGTAAGCCAACTGTGAGAGCCTTTCAATGTCCATGGCCAGTTCATGTTTTCTCCGAACCTCAGGTCGAGTGCGTTCATCAGAGCTGCATAGCTAGATCGGTCCTCAGCTGCGAGCGTCTGCAGAACCTCGGCAGCTTCACCTCGGAGTGCGGCGGCTAGGTGGGGGACCTTGAGTATACAGCCCCATCCGTTCACGGAGGCAATCATCTCGAACTGGGTCCTGAAGATCGTCCACGATGTCTTCCCGTCGTATGTCGAGGGCTTGATGTTCGGTCGCATGACGTCAGCTATGGCTGGCAGGACCTGTTGAGCGCCCGCGGAGAACGTAGGCTCTTCAAATTCACCTCAGGTATGGCAATGGCAATGTCTCCCTTCACAGTAGCAACATCCTCTCTGACGGCAGCGATGGATGTGTTGACAGAAGTGACATCATCTTTTACGTCAGTGATGAAGAGATTGACAGCAGCAATGGAGTTGGTGACATCCTCTTTAACAGCAGCAATAGACGTGTTGACAGCGGTGATGTCTTCTCTCATGGTTGAGCTCATTGACTGGACCTTTTTCTCGATGCCCGATTTCATCTGGCCCATCACAGACATCAGTTAGCTCAGCTCTTCCCACATTTCATCCATGACCATTCCTCTCGTCTTTATGCAAATCTTGAATTACTCCACTCCTGACACCAAATTGTTCCGGATAGTATTTCACAAGACCTCGAGATTGCAAAACAAGAAGCGGTTCGACGGACAAACACAGATTTATTTACAGAACAGAGCAATTTACACGTATTCACAAGCTAAGGGGCCGTTCAAGTATTACGTCATCATCGATGGGGGGGGGGGGAAGCATTATTTCCCATAGCGGAAGCAAGGAGTCGCAACTTCTTCCTCTGGAAGTCGAGATGTTCCTCAGGTGCCTTCAGTTCTCTGCGATCGTAAGAAAGTTCTCTCGCGTTTCACTTTCCGACTGAATACGAATTATTTCGTATTTCAATTGAATATAACGACATGTCTGCCGACGAATGGCCTTGCCGAGTTGAGACCATAAAGTCCTACGGGGAAGAGTTGATTTTGTGGATCGCCAGAGCTCCTTCAACAGATAAGAAATAGATATCTATGTTGAAGCAGTAGCTAGTAATAAAAACAATATAATTTCCATACTCATAATTGTTATTGGCACATACGTTTCTATCAACCACTTGTCGAGCGAGGTGCCTGTTGTAGCCATAAATGTATTTATATTCATTTGCATAAAAAATCATATTCTTTTAACATTAAGGAAACTGGACGGATGAAACTGCAATAACTAAATATTTTGATTAAATAAAGTTACGAGTTTCTATAAAAAATTATATCTCAAGATGTCGCAGTATGGGGTTATCTAAACTTCGCCTTTGTAACCCATGCAAGAAAGCCACCGAGCTAAATAATTTTTCCAAAAAAATTCCGACCTTCCGACCATCCTTAATAACCGTGTGTCTAAATACTCAACTTTAGCAAGTTAAATATTTAGGGTGATGATAAAGAATTCCATTGTGGACATGAAATTCTTCATCAATTTCGTATAGCTCTGGTTGATATTCTTCAGCATCGGTGTTCACAGCACTTCTGCGAAACTTGAGAACCGTTTCCCCTCAAACAAATTCTTTTCCGAGGAGAAAGGAAAAAGTTACATGGGGCGAGATTACGGCCGACTAGACATTCATGTTAATGATTCATGAATGATCATTCACGTAATGACATAAATTCAACATTATTCAACATTCAACATTACATGTTGTTTAGTGGGCTATGGGCGAGAGATGGACGGGGTGGTTGTGGAAGTATCGGAATGTGCTGTTTTTTGACAAGTAATCTGACACCAGGAAGGACCTGTGAGTCTTTAAACGTTGGCATGATTCGGTGAGACGCAAGCGATCTGTAGAAGTCCAAGTCGTGGGTGCTCCATAACCACAATGCGCCAGCTCACAGGTGTCGGATAACCTGTCAAAACCTCACATTCCAATACTTCCATAACTAGATTAAGGCCGTCACGTCAGGGACGTGATTTCACATCATATCAGAGACGTTGTGAACCTTGATTTGTGAAAATTCTGTGACGTAGTAATTCCACGTCACAGAATTTGTACGTCGCTAAATTTCCACGAACGAGAATGCATAATGTCTCTGTCGTGAGGTAATAATCACGTCATGTCAGTGCGGTGTTTTTGGCCTTTATTCCCATGCTCTGATCTTGCCCCGTGACATTTTCCTTGGATAAAGATTTTGCTTTAAAAGCAACGATTCTCAGGTTCCGAAAAAGGACATCGAAAAATAACGAAGGTATTGGAGAGGGTGACAAAAAAGTTGCAATTCGCATTTACATCTTTGTATGAACAATAGCGAAAATGCATAATTGCACAGGGTAGTTGCACAAGGAAACACCCAATAAACAGGTTCTATCTGTATATCTGTATTCATTCTTTTGTAATTAATAAAGTAAGTCTGAGCAGCACCTACTAAGTACATCGTATTATACAGAGTATAATTATACTAACTAATAATTTTTATTCTTACGTGCAGTGAATGACGATAGGTGCTGTTAAATCTTTGGAAGTGTATCGGCGCACGAACAACCAGAAGTTCGCAAACCTTTGGGTGTCGACGGGAATGCTCGCGTCAGGCCACTCCGTGAAATGAAATTGCGTCACTTCCCTGTCGCTGCTTCGATTGCGGAAACGGAAAAGTCGATTCGATTCCTATTCCGTTTAAAAATACTCAAATGCTTCAATTTGAAATAATATCAAAATGCTATATAAAATGTCCAGTTTCCTATAAATTCAATCAAGGAGACAAGGGACGTTTAAATTGAACAATTTTATTTCTTTAATATTTTTAGCCGATGTGCTTTGAAATAGCCTAAACACACATACGATAAATGCATTCTATGTACATGAATCTAATCAAATAATATGGCAAAACTTTGTTTAGTGAATATATAAATGGGTCATTCTCCCGAAATTGGACAAAAAATGAAAAAATATATATATATTTCAAATAAAAATACCAACCAAAAAATAAAAATAAAAAATAAATTCTCCGGGACAAAATTTTTAAGCTTCTGATTAATAATATATAGTCAGCAGCGAAGTTTGTTCAATATTAATGGTAAAAAAAATTCATTCAATTTTAACCATGTTAAGAGCTAGGCAAATTCAACGTGGTATTTTGCCTATTCGAGCACTTAACTTGATATTTATGCTTGACACTCGCATAGTTTATTTTCAACTTGGAAAGCAGTAATAATTTTTGCATTTTTCTTTCTTTTTTTATTTTATTTTATTTGTATTTCTCGCTCCTTTACCTCCATTTTATTTGGGGGGGGGGGGAACAACAGATTTCTAATTTGTCTCTGTTTCGCTAGAGCACGATTGCATTATCAAAGCAAAATCTTTACATGAAACATTACCGAGCTTGATGTTTCAACCAAGAAATTTTTGGGGGAATTTAGTTTAATTTTTCTCCTTAACTTATGATCGAACATTTCTTCTGTTTACCTAATTCCAGGAGAAACACATTTTTACGTGTTTTGCAACACTGGTTAAAAAAAACTTGTTGAAAACACGTGCTTTTCAGAAATAATAGAGGTCTCTATTTGAGGATGATGTCACGCTCCGCTATCCTTATAAAGGTTTTTTAACAGCTGGCTGATGCAAAGATATATTGTGGAAAGAGAGGAAATTCAACTGCTCCTGCGGGGAATCAAACCAACGTCCTTTAAGTGAAAGGACAGGGGTTCGATCACACCCAGCTGTTAAAAAACCTTTGTATAGAGGTCTCTGAACACTGAAACATGAGGTAAATTGAAAATAATTTTTTAATTATACAGGTGGTAACTATCGACCGCCCAATAATTACACATATGATGCTTTGTGAAGAACTAATATGGAAAAGTGTTTTCCGTTTTTTGATCGGACGAATATTAAGTGAGTTTTGAAATTTTGTGGCGTGTCATTTTTCTAACGGTCTGTTATGTGCCAAACTAAGAACGAAAGTACATTTCTTCGCAGAAATGTTTTTTTGAAAGCAGCGGGTTGTCACTTCTTAAAAATTAACTGACGTATTCAATCCCATTAGAAGCCAAGTTCGGCCTTCTTCCTTCACGATTGGCGTTTTTTCTCTTCGTGTAGTGGGATATTAACCTTGTTAGTTTGTATAGCTTACGTATTAGCTTCGTCCCATATCTTGGCAAATTTATCACCAGATTTGTAAAGTGTTAGCCAAATGAGATCTGTTTGAAAGTTTTTTAGCCAAATCAACACTTATTTTGCCAAATGTGGCAATTTGTTTGCCTTCTATATCAAATCAAATTTTTGGAAGGAAGGTGCATGCAGTGCGTACGTGTTTACTGCGCGATCATTATTTTACGTTGTCGTTTTAATCATATTACATGTTGATCAATGAAACGGGAACATTTCTTTGGACTTTTTTTGAACTATCATCGTTCAAAAAAGGTTCGAGAGTCCCGGCGGAGACAAGATGACTTTTCTTTCCGAGTTCACCTCGGCTGATATCTTGGCCTGAGAAAAAAGCCATCTACCTCTCTCCTGGTGAGCCAGGACCGTCCCACCTGGGGGCCATTTCCTGAAGTTAAGAGAGGCTACTAATGTGTCTACTTCAGCGCCTCACGCCACAGTGCGTGAAATAAGAAAGGCAGGGTCGTGTCTCCAGTGGTGTAGATGCTTGCCCGGTATGCAAGAGGGCCTGAGTTCGAGTTCCGGCGGAGACGTGATGACTTTTCTTCCCGAGTTCACCTCGACACAATATCCAGAAAATAAATGTTTCCTTGATTTCATCGAAACTGTACGCGTAATGGATTTCAGTGAAAGATGTAAAAATTATAGCTTGACGAATGTGTGACTAGTGGAAACGAAAATAATAACAACGATTCAATCGGAAAATTTTAATCAAACTTATTATATTATGAATTGACCTATTCAAAATAATTTTTGGTTTCGGATTATTTTTATTGATTACACTATGGCCTTCAAAGACATACTCATATCTCTAAATACCTTCGCCATATCTACTCCCGATCAAACTTTTATCTAATTTTTAGCAATCCCTCTCCTTCTATGTGTCTACATTTTTTCCGATTTATCGAGGATATATCAAAAATTGTATTTTTCTTGGGGCAGTAGTTTTTACGCCCTTTCCCTTTTCGTTTGCTTCACATCCCTGCCCATGCACCCAGGTAACATTTTATTTATTTATTTTGTTTGTTTTTTGTTTTTTTTCAATCTATTTATCTGGATTCGAGACTATATTATGCATGTATATTTTTGTGTCTAAACCTTATGCATCTGTTTCTGTTTTGTGTGTGTATCTCCAATAATTTAATCACTAATATTTGTACTTGCCATCCACTGGTGTACTGATAGGCACGATTGTGCAAATCATTAAAGATTCAGTTCAGTTCTTTATTGATTACACTACCCAATACTGATTCTGTTCTAAAAAAAAGTTTTCAGTGATTTTAGGGTGCTTTTGGGGGGCTGATTCCGAATATGACATTGGTTTTTTCAGATTGGCCCTAGTTTTTGGGATGAAGTGAAAGTTGCATTTCAATTGTAATACCATAAGTCAGGTGCAGATCTATGGGGGGGGGGGGGTGATGATCGGTGTGAACACTCCCCTTCCAAGCAAAACGTGACAATTCATGAAATTTTCAGAATTTTTATATTTTAATATTGCATTCAATCAATCCGTTCAAAATTACCTGTATAAACGTTTCTGATTAAATAACAAAGTCAAGGAAACTTCGACTAAAAATAGGAAAAACCAGTACATTTTTTCAAAAAATTCGGGATGGAGAAGAAACAGAAAAAATTGGGACTATTCTGAAAAATGCGGGACGAAATGAAGGATGTATGGTCACCATATTCACAGTGTATAACCTCTTTTTTATTATTATTATTATTATTATTTTGTGAAATCACCTCTTCCAACAACGAGCTCTGGATCCGCTCACACCACAAGCAGCATACAAATCACATTGAAACTGTATGAAATGTAAATCATTAATGAACTTAATATCAATACATAAAGATCACTTATGTCTGGTAATGATGTGTTGGATAAAATAGGAAAGTAAATAAAAAGTTGAAAAAAAAAATTTCCACGCAAAAATTAGTGGCTGCAGAGCATACAGAAATACTACTATTATGAATTATGTCAAAAACTAGAGCCGATTCGATTTCAAACCAACACCAGCTTTGAAATCAGTAGCCCCAATATGCCCTAAAGCCATTAAAATTTCCTTCGGGAACATGAGAATTTTTTTATTTTTCTGGCCTAAAATTTGGCTTTTTTAACCTACTCACAAACGTTTACTTTTATGGTTGTTATTAGAGCCAGTGTATATTCAAAAAAGTAATTTTGAAGAACAACTTCATCCCTCTCAGAAAATTTTTAAGGGTAGTGTTCAGCATACAATATTCTTCTGAATGCCATCAAATTAGAAATAATAACCAAAAAAGTAAGTAAATAAAGTAGACTCAGTACTTTCTGGAGAACAAAGCAAAATGACTAACGCTTAATCTACATATAACGTTTGCAAATATTCTGATTCACTTGTAAAAAAGTCTTTTCTCTTTCCTGAAAAGAGTGAGAAAAAAAACTCGTTTTTAGATCTGCCGTTTCCTGGATTTCTGAGTGGGGATTAATATATTTTTGGCATTCCACAAAAAATTCCAAGTTATACGTTTGGTGTACGATTTGTGAATTTGGCAGGATTTTGAAGTGACGTCATCAATTTTTAAAGCGTTATAACTCATTAATTATAGGAGATGATCAAGAAACTGAAAATACTTTTCCATATTAGTTTTTCACAAGGAATCGCGTGTGCAATTATTGGGCGGTTGATAGTTACCACCCTGTATATTTCTCACAAAGCAAGTAGCCAGGAGAAGGACATCTAATAAAGATACCTTTTTTTTTCTGAATAAATCTAATATGTGAAGTAATTTACAATTCTAATTGATTTGAAGTTCGCGCGCGCGCGCGTGTGTGGGTGTGAGAGAGAGTGAGAGAGAGAATGAGATCACATTTCAACACAAAATTTGATAGTTGGTGACTGTTGTTGTAGGATTTGAGTTTTCCGAATGTCACAAATGGAAAAAAAAAGTTTGGGAAAATTTTCATTTGGCTATAAACTATTGATAAAAAGTATTTAAAATTACCAAAAAGATGAAGTATGAAAGTATTCTGGTCGTAAAAATATATATCATTCAAAAAAAGAATATTTTCTTTTAGGATAAAAAGAGTAATCATTTCAAAATTTCAAAAATGGGCTGGAGACAGCCAGAAGAAGGACATTTCCTTAAGAAATTAAAATTTGTTTAAGCTGATTCAAAATATTTATTGAGGAAAAAATTATAGAGTAAATAGAGTGGCGAATTTTTTCCGAAACAGGAATATAACTAGAAAGTGATGAAAAAAAATTCTGCGCCAAATACGTTGAACGTTAACTGATGGGGACACAATCAGAACCTCCTAGAGATAGATCTATCTCTGTCATCGTTTGATGACACAATTCAGTCCAATTTCGTTCATTCATTCCTTCATATATAATGTATTGAAAAATATATACCAAAAACTGAAGTGAGCGATATCCCCCCCCCCCCCTCAGCGTTTTGACAAAATTCGTTCATGATTTCTATTTTACTTCCACAAACACTCAAAAATATTTAGAAACCATGTATTTTAAAATATGGCCAACGGTGCGTGAGGAAAAACCGAACTTTCATAATAATTAAATCACTTTTTATATAGCAAATATTGATGGGTTTATCAATGGTTGCTTTTAGATGTATCTCAAAAGAAGTCATAAGTAAATGGTGTGCCGAATTTGGAGTATATTCAATGAATTTTGGTGCGCAAGGAGGGTTTTTAATACCAGTTTTTTGAAGAAAAACGAACATGGAGAAAACTAGAAATGAAGATACCATGTATTATTTGACCTCTATAAAAAACAACCATGATTTTTAATTATAAAAATCAGAATTAAGAAAAAAAAAGCTAAGGAACGGATTTTAATGCGGTTTGTTCAAAAATATTTGACGAAAATTTTGTGTTCTTTTGAGGTATCCGACTTCATTGAAAACGTCATTTTGGAAGAAAATATCGATTTTTATTTTCTTTTTTATGAAAGCCCTATTCTTTGTGATTCCAAAACAGGCCTTGTTTTGTTTATATGACGTTCAGAACCGAAGTTTCGTCCATTTTAGTGTTACGTTTTTACATACAAGTAATCCGTAAATAAAAATTTTAAACACGTTTAACTAAATGCTACTTTTGACATTTTACTTAAGTTTGAAACACAATTTATAAAATATATTAATTATGTCATTATTAAACTTTATTTATTTTGCTATATATCACCTAGGTTATGAACTAAAATCTAAGGTCTATCACATATATTTGTCCAATTACAGTATTTTATAGACGAAATGTAGACTGGAATTTCTAAAAATTCACACGTACGTCAACAGATTTGAGTGTAACATATGAGCATATCTTACAATCCTTTAATTTTCAGTTCATAACATGCACCATTATTAGCTAAATGTACTGTGAAAATAATAAAACATTCCATTCATAGAATTTTTTGCAATAGTGTTCGGAATATCACATGAAGTTTGCTTAAAAATTGACATAAAAATGGCTTTTCATAGAAAATGACCATAGGCAGTATAAAATTTATTATTGTTTTATCATATTTTGGGGCACTTTCTATCAAAAAAATGTTATTAAAGTTCACTTTAGTACCATTTTAAAGAAAGGTGACAACAAAGGCAGTCTACTTTAATCTGACAAAAATTTTCGATAAGAACATTTCCCGACCATCATCACTCGATTTTTATGATAAATGATTGATGTTGTCCTTGATTGATGTCCAATTAATATTGTTGTCCTTGATGAAATTTTTTCGTTCGGTTAGTGAACCATCTTTGGTTGTACAGGTCTGAATTCTAATTCTCAGAGTTTGTTCTGAACTGTATATTCCAGTTTTATTATCAAAGAATCATATCAGAGTATTCAAAATGACCGCGATCAAAGGCGTAAAAATTATTGGAAATATTGGGAGCCCTCGAAAAAATTATAGGGGGATGGGGTGGTCCTCATACTCAATATCTCCATAGGAATTATTGAGATATATCTCCATAGGAATTATTGAGATATATCTCCATAGGAATTATTGAGATATATCTCCATAGGAATTATTGAGATATATCTCCATAGGAATTATTGAGATATATCTCCATAGGAATTATTGAGATATATCTCCATAGGAATTATTGAGATATATCTCCATAGGAATTATTGAGATATATCTCCATAGGAATTATTGAGATATATCTCCATAGGAATTATTGAGATATATCTCCATAGGAATTATTGAGATATATCTCCATAGGAATTATTGAGATATATCTCCATAGGAATTATTGAGATGGTGGCAAGTATTGGAGGGAATGATTGTCTCGCACCCATGGGCACAATACAAGTTTACGCCTATGACCGTGCTGAGGAAAATCAAACAAATACAATGCAGTAAACATCATTGCATACCTTAGAAATTCGAAAGGTCCTGACTACGAATCCGCAATCCTCACTTGCTTCAGACAATGCGACATTCTTTACTTTGATGTCGCCAAAAGTCCTTTCTTGCCCCTCCTCCGGCCAATACTTGTTCATTTTGACCTTCGTAAAAACGAAAAATCCATTGAAATCTTCACATGAGTTTACAGCATTTTTATTGAGAAGGTGAAAATTAAAAAATTTCTCTACTGGCCAGTGGCGATTAGACCTGCCAAATCCAGTGGCCACTCACGAACGTGAGCAAAAGAGAAAAAAAACAATAACTTCAACGTTGGCTCCTTCTTCTTGTGAGTATGGTGGTACCTTTATAGCAGGGGTCTTCAGCCTTTCTCGAGTCACGAGCACTGTCTATACCCATCATCAAACCAAGAGCACCCATTACGGCAACTTTGACAAACTTATGACTGAAATCTTCATAATCGTAATCCTTGAATGCAATTTTTATAGAGTGTTTAATTTGAAGTGTTCACGAGCACGAAATCAGAGAGCATTGAACACGCTTGGTACTTCGAGAAGCACCATGGTCGCAACCGGTTGAAGGTGACTGCTTTATAGGGTTGGGTGCTCTGAGGAATCTCCATTCACCCACTGATTAAAACCGGTGCTTTCACGGCATTTCTTTCTTTTTCTCCCATAAAAAAAAGAAAAAAAAAACAAACCGTAGGCCTATTATGGAAAAATATTTTAACCCCTTAACGGTCAGGGACGAGATATCTCTTTCCAATGCAAATGAAAGAAATTCATTCTGTATAGCACTCCCTGTTTTTTACCTCTTTCCTCGTCATCGCGAAACTTAAATGTGATCCTATGGACGGAGGTTGTTTTTTTTACCCCTCTTTTTAGCGATGTGTCGTTCTTGTTTAGTGATTTTTCCTTCCACATATAATGTATCTTTCTCATCGAGCTTATATTACTGGAGGGAGCATCCAGCCGCCGCGACGGCAGAAATATCAAATGCAAGGGAATCACGTGACTCTGTAAAAACAAAGTTTATGCCTGGCAATTTTCCCATTGAAACGTACAGTTTGGTCTCTAAATATTGGGTTTTAAAAATTTCAAAAAAAGGATAGAGAACTCACATCTAAAGATGAAAAAATATTATTTATTTCATTAATACTGGAATCATTTTTTTCATTAATGCCGAAATTATTTCTTTCATTTATTGTTTTAAATGCCTGTGGATTCCTTGAGAAAATAACGGGCGATTGTGTTTGTTTTCTCCGAGTCACGTGATATTCCGACGAAAGATGTTCGGGGGGGGGGGGGCACCGTTCTAAGCACTGCCAAGGCGGAGACCGCTGACGTCATACTCTCTCCAGTAATATAAGTTCGATGATCTTTCTACCATATATATAAACATAGGGATGAGGGCGAAAATCAGCCTGTTCCAGGTCTTTGACCACCTGCTTATATCTCTTCGTTGAGACAGAGCGACGGGCCATTTCCTAAGTAGGAGGTGACGGCGAAAGAGAAATCTATAACACTGCACTATGATCTTTTCCTCCCTTCTATTTCTAACATGCGAACAAGGGAACCTGTAGTTTTTTTGGATTTATCACTGATAATTCAAACACAAATCATCCAAATTTGTTGTCAACAGCCTCTGCGTGAAGCGGTTAACACAACTGCAATTGTTACAAATGAAGAAAAGAGACTGGGGACGATCCGAGCAAAAAATGTTGATCTTCACGCTCAAATGCCTGGCGACCACGGGGCGATTGGAGTGCATTAATTTTCACTTTTACTGAGAAGCCAATAAATTTTGAGTAACACTGAATTTTTTCTGTATTAGTAACACATTTTGTCAAAAGATAAAAACGTGAAACCATGATTAGTGAAGCCGGGGTTCCAATGAGCTCGGAAGCCCCCGAATTACAACATTTTCCATATTCGAATGTTGTGATATCAAATCGATATCACAATTTGAATATCAAATGAACACCAGTGACAAGGCTCGTATTTAGGGATTCTTACTTGACCCAACCTATTGAAAAATTCGTTCGGAATTTTGCCTCACCGGTACACATTGCACGAAGTTAACTTTTGCCATATAGTCGCATCGTATGTGAAACATTTTTGGCACTAGATGGAGCTACAAAAAATTATAAAAGTACTGACATTTTATAACTTTACTACAACCCCTGGTCGGTATTCACCAGGTTTTTTATACAAATAAAAATACAACGCCACAACAGGCAAAATGCCCAACGAGTCCATAAAAATATGGATGTCATATATTTCAAAAATATAGCAACCCAATTAAAAATGCAATTAATAAAAATTGCAAACAATATATACACATGATAAAACATTATGCAATGCCCATAAAGAATACTTATGGTTGTCTTATTCTAAGTATGGATAGAGCTTCTCGATTTACCCCAACATATTTATCGTATTTCTTTTTAAACGTGTCAATTGTGTTACAATTTACTACCTCCGGGGGTAAGCTATTCCATTTATTAACAACCCTATTAGAGAAAAACTCTCTGCGACACCATAACCTCACATTGTCCCTTACCAATCGATACTGGTGTCCCCTTGTAAAAGCAGTCGATTGACGGTGTACTAATAATTCATGGTCCATCCCATTGAAAATTTTAAACACTTTGATCATATCTCCTCGACACCTGCGTTCATCCAATGTAAACATATTCAAAAAATGAAGTCTCTCTTCATAACTCGTCTCGTGTGCCAATAAGGGCAAGAGTAGCTCTTCTCTGCACCCCTTCAACCAAGTCTATGTCCCTCTGTAGGTATGGTCTCCAAAACCCTACAGCATACTCCAGTCCAGGACGAACTAAGCCTCGAAAAAGCGGAAGAATGACTTTAGGAGAACGCGAAGAGACCTTTTTGAAAATGAGACCAAGCATTCTATTCGCTTTTTTGACCACCGCTGAACAATGTTCAGAAAACCTAAGCCGCTCGTCAATGAGAATTATCAAATCGGTGACCCTAGTTGCATCCGGGATAGTGACACCACTCAACTCGTAAGAGAACCGTGGGTTGTTCGAACCAAAATGAGCGACCATGCACTTATCTACGCTAAACGTCATGCTCCATTCATTTGCCCATGCTGCAATCCGGTTTAAGTTGGTCTGGAGCAATTCCCTATCGCTTTCATTCCCGATTACCCCCATTAGCTTCACATCATCTGCGAATTTGCTAGTAATCCCATCGATACCCTGATCGAGTTTGTCGATAAAAAGTGAAAAAAGGATGGGGCCAAGGACACTTCCCTGAGGAACTCCACTTGTGACGTCTGTCCAACCAGAGAATTCCCCGTTCACCATAACTCGTTGCGACCTATCTCTTAATCACGATTCTATCCAATTCAGCAAGTTGCCCCCAATTCCAATCTCGTGTAAACGCTTCAAGAGTTTACCATCTTGGACACGATCGAATGCCTTCTGGAAATAAATGTAAACAACATCTACATCTTTGCCCTTACCCAAAGCCTTCGTCACGTGATCATAGAAGCAAAGGAGGTTAGTTACACAAGTTATATCCTCCTTCCATAGAACCGGGAGCGCTATTAATATTTTTATGAACTTACCGCTTGTGAGGTCATAACAGCACCTCCACCTATTTTTTGAGAAAGGAGTGTTACCACTGGATAGCGCTATATTTCTGGAAATCAGTGGTTACCAAACTTTTATAGTTAGGCAGCACTTTTCAGGCGAAAAGTTTATCGCGGAGAACTAGCGTTCACAGGGATGCCAGAAGTCTTTGCAACTATTTAGTTTCAATATATGCTGTGACCATACGTTCCGACTTTAACAAAAATGTCCTGCTTTTGGAAGACAAAAGTAATTTGATTAAATAAATTTTTCCCTTTGGTCGAAAAAATTCCCCGTCCCTCACAACTTTTTTTTCTTGCGCCAATTTTTATTTGATCGTAGTTATTCTACCAACAGGGAGAATAATGGACAAATTATATTAGCTCAATCTGAAAACAATCAGCTCATATGTGAGGGTTTCCGTAACTTTTTGTGGAAGACGTATCTAAGGTGGCAGAGGTTCTAGAACGATCCGGACACCAAGGAAACCTAGTGCTGCCCAGGGTTAATCTAAAACCAGTGGAATGGGTCTGAGAAAAAAATTCTGTTTTTCTCTTGTCCGCTCCTGACCGAACCGGAGCGGTTTAAAAAGAAAAGCCACGGCAAATGCCTACGCGGGACGGTAGACAGCCAACTTCATTATGCAACTGCCTGCCCGCAGACAAGCCAATTTCACGTGGTGAAACTGAGAGTAGAATTGATAGAAAAGTGGTACCGCAGGATGGCGAGGGACCAACGATCATTCAAGACTGAGGATCTCACGAGATTTCTTGAGGAGAACCTGGAGCAAGTTCGTGATAAACGACCTCCAGTTGCCAGGAGAATAGATCCTTCCCCCCCCCCCCATCAGATCGAATGAGTCAGCAAGCAGTGCCTCCCCCTTAAAGAAACGTTGCCAGAGCATGCAAATGCCAAAGATTTTACTGACAACGGTGAAGACTCGGATTTTCTCCCAAAATCACGGAGGGGCCACACAAGGGCATGGGATGGAGAGTGACAGATTTATTTAACATGTATGTTCTTGAATTTACGTGGGAATTTTTACACTTTTGCGTCCATAACCTTTTTATATTCGCATTTTTTGCGGTCCCATGCATTTGTCATAATATACAGTTTTCTGTACTGCTTTGTGCTATCCGAGACCGTCCATCCCTTTGGGAAAGAGCGCAAACCATCCTAAGATGGTCTCGTTGGGCGGTCAGCGGTTATGTCTGTACTGCTTTGTTTTTCCGTATGATTGCACTCTATTTTGATGCATAATGTTCTGTGCCCCCCCCCCTTCCCGCATCCGTTGTATACCACCTCATTACTGAATATCATTTGTGCCGTTTCTTTTTCTTCTTTAATTTTCTATGGCTCCGTGCATTTGTTATACACACGGTCCTCAGTACTGCTTTGCTCTTCCGTATGCCTGTATTGTGTTTTTATAGTTCATTTCCTGTGGCCCACATGCATTTGTTTTGCTTTGTCCACTGTACAGCTTTGCTTTTCTATATATGCACTCGCACCTCGAGGTTGGAGAACCGCAGAAAACCAACTAGCAGACTACCATTGTGTCGCAAACGGGATTCCAAACTGGATCCTCATAATGACAGTCCAGCATGATGCCCGCAAGTTTCAATTACCAATTAGTACCTAGAACTGAAATTTTCGTGCGCGACAGTGACAAGTGTATTTTCAGCATAGAAGAAACGAGAGGAAAAATGTCAGAGCAGCACAATTAGCCTTGGATGATAGCTATCGGACACCGCTCAGCTGAATCGTACGTTGGTATCGAGGTCAAATACAGTATTCAACTCAGATTACCACCCAGCTGAATGAGGAATACAGCGGGATAGTCTGTATATGGACCGTGCAATATACACATCACCGTATAGGATTCGTGAGCAGCAAACTCATAAAGGTATCTTTCCTGCAAGCAAGTCATCGCATTGAACGTTTTTCTGAGCCAGAGTAATGCGCTTACAATGAGGAATTTCTAGGAGCTACAGGCTAGAAAACATAGTGAACGGACTATCGGCCATTAGGAGCAAATAGCATGGAATGACTAGTCCCATTTCCAACTATACTAGGCGGTTGCGAAGATGAAAATATGGTGGAGCCCACATGAAAATATGAGGAACCAACATCAAGGAAACATTTTATTTTCTGGATATTATGCTGAGGTGAACTCGGAAAGAAAAGTCATCTTGTCTCCGCCGAGACTCGAACCCAAGCCTTCTTGCATACCCGGCAAGCATGCTACCATCTACACCACTGGAGACACGACCCTGCCTTCCTTATTTCACGCGCTCGGGCTGAGGTGCTGAAGTAGAGACATTAGTAGCCTCTCTTAACTTTAGGAATTGGCCCCAGGTGGAATGATTTAGAGAGATAGATGGCTTTTTTCTCAGCCCAAGATATCAAGGAAACATTTTATTTTCTGGATATTATGCTGTGAGGTGAACTCGGAAAAAAAATCTTGTCTCCGCCGGGACTCGAACCCAGGCCCTCTTGACTAATAAGGAAGGAAGGAATAAGAAATAAGGAAGACCGGATCGTGTCTCCAGTGCTGTAGATGGTAGCATGCTTGCCCGATATGCAAGAGGCCCTGGGTTAGAGTCCCGGCGGAGACAAGATGACTTTTCTTTCCGAGTTCACCTCAGCATAATATCCAGAAAATAAAATTTTTCCTTGATATCTTGGGCTGAGAAAAAAGCCATCTATGATCCAACATGCCAGATTGAAATCGTGTTCACTGTGATTCATTACTGCCATGATGCAGAGCCGTCTTAACGCATAGATTCCTATTTTTACTAATAACAAATTATTTAAGCAACAAAACTAAGTTTCTATATCAATCCTTCTTCTTGAAGGAAATTAAATTGTCTGCTTCGTGCTGTTACCTTGAAAATAAATTGCACTTCAAGGGGTTATGAGATACGGCCTGGGGAATATGATTCGCCATACACACGGGGTTCCTCAAAGAGTTTTATATCTTCTAAAAAAAAGAGAAAAGAAAAGAAAAATATTCTTTCCCTCTCTCTCTCGGGAAGCACCATTAACATTTCGTGAGCAGAAATTCAGTGCCCCTGAGGTTTACATTCTTGAATCAAATTAAAGCATACATAAAACATTCATATGCCAGCCATCAGGAACAGATGAGCAGAGGATGAAACAATTTGCCGGAAGTAATAGATATATTCACAGAAACAGCTATTTTACAAAAGCAGAGATCTTCACACAGAACGTGACCTATAAATAACGTCTCGTCTTCCGACTCAAATTTCAACAACTGCATTAGTTTTTATAGACACGGGGAATTTTCGAGAAATTTCTACTATAGCTCTGATTTAGTAGCGCTACCGTCGGGTCAAAGAAGCCTTCCAGAATGTTCTAGACCAGTAGTCCTGAAGCTTATTTGACTCGAGGAGCCGTTTTTTTTGTATATAATTTTTATGGCGGGCCCCCTGTAGACCTCTTTTCTTTTTATTTATCTATCAAATTTAATGATTTATTTTATTTTCCTTG